>NC_135999.1:8312468-8354968 GCF_048128805.1 Centroberyx gerrardi | reverse complement strand
GTTTAAGTGCTGTGCGCCTGGTTGGCCTTGAGGTTAGAGAATTTGAGTTAGGATTCTGGAGGAAAAAAACAAACAAAATAAAGACAAATTTAAAACCAGAAGCCATTAAAGAACACACTTAAAAGACTAGTTTTGTTTGTTTGGCGCATTGGTCAACAACCCAATATGTGACGAGAGAATTGGCACTAAAATCATCTCTTTGTCTCCGGTAGATCGCTATGTGCAAGCTAACGCTTTAGCATACAGAATGTTAAGTGATTGTAGGTGACAAAATGAGAAAAGGGAAGCAGCTCTAGGGCTCGACGGTTAGTCAACTTTAATGACATACATCCAAAGCTAAAAATTCAACAAAAAAAATGCACTTTCAATGGCAGAAGATCTCTCTTCTCGCACGAGTTTGAGCGTAGCTTGTTTTGCTTAAACAGCAGGCGAGTGAAGTTAGCCAGACAGCTAATGATAAAGAAGAGATTTTGTTTTCACATGTTATGAATCTACAGGCCACAGAATAAAAACCAACACCAACTATGGATTATTAAAAGCTCTTCATACTTTGTATAATGCTAATCGCCAAGGGTGACTGTATGCTAAAGTGTTAGCTTTATGCGCACCAGACAGAGATAGGCTATCTAGCGGAGACATTGAGATGATTTTGGAGCGTTCTCATCCGATACTGGGTGAGGTGACCAATGGGCCAAACTCCCAAAACGTCGGCGCAGTCCTTTACTCCAAAGGCTCTTAAAGTCGAGATGAAACGGCATTTCGAGAGTATCTAACTTCCGTATCGTGACGTATTTCCGAGTGAAACAGGAAAGACAGGCGGGCCATAACGTTGGGAGGAATTTGATTTGAACGTTGAAAAGTGGGCGTGCTGTTGCTAGCTAGCTAACTAATGAATCTTAGCCTCTTAGCTCTGTGCGCTAAAAGTTGAAGATTGATTGATGGGTGGATGTCATGATATTATTGGTTGAAATTAGTTACGGGCATGCTTACATAAGCACACGGCATATTTTGTTTTACAGGAAGAAAACATGATTGAATTTTGATATAAGAATACAATGAAATTGATTTTTGGTATTTTTTTTGGCATATATTGTTAAATAGGTGCACAGTATGACCGGGGATGTGATCTAAAAGGGTTAAAAAGGCATTTTTCATTTCATCTCGTCTTTAACTGTTTAAACGCCAACTGAACTTAATTTCTCCCAACAATCCCCATTAAGTAGCTTCAAAATTGCCAGCCCTTATTCTTCCTCTGCTGATTCTTTTCCTCCATTGAGCCATATGTTATTAAGTAAAGTATTCCAACATTTTGGCATTACATTGGAATTACATCAGCATTAAAAACTGGGGTGTCTTAAGCTCTTTATCCAAGCCCATAGCTAGCATGAATTTGATGTCGCTGAAACCCTTAGAGTCTGTGCTTCAAAACTGAACGCAGTGAGTAAGAACAATGCTAGCCTTGTTGCAATGCCTATAGTTGTACAAGTATAGGCTGATTTAGTATTAATAGACCGTAGTGAGTACAACTGTGTGCCTCTCTCCGCCATCCAATTGATTCAGAGAGATAATGGGTGAAGATGAAGATATAAAACAAGGTATCAAGGATAAATTCTCTGGTTTTCTTCATCTTATTTGGAGGACTAAGCGTCAATATTTTCACAGACAGGCACAGAAATCTCATTTAACCACTGCCAGCAGTGTTGGCAGATGAAGAACAAAATACAAAACCCGAACAAAACACATGAATGCCTGGTGATTTCATCCACACTAAAACTGAATCCTCTTGAGCTTGGTTTAGCCTCTCAGGCTTTCTTCTCCTCTCTGAATGCCGCTCTTTCTGTGCATGTTGCTCAAGCCAGCGCTTTTTCTTCTGACTTTGTACTTGGATGTTGGAGCCACCAACAAAACGATCCGAGCCTTTATGCAAATGCATTTTCCAAAGGAATTTGGCCTAACTTTGGTGGGCAAACATTACCTGTTGTGTCGGAGATGCCAAAAAAACTTTAGAAGGGAAGGATAACTATAAACTCGCGAAACTTCAGGATAAACGCTTATAAGGGACTACACTTGACAAACGCACTGTCTTGCTTTTGTCTGCATCGTAATAGCTGAGTGTTCAGTTTCTAATCAATACATCATGATCTACCAAGAACAAACTGTACGGTACGCTTCAAAAGATCAAAGAACGATACACCTTGAGCATCTGAAATCTCTAATACTCTTTCATTCCTCTGATCCCTTTCCCTTCTTGTCACGCACCTCTCTTGTTCTCCTGTACCTCTCTGTCCTCACGTCCCCTCCTCGCCTCCTCTTTGTTCCTCGCACCTCACCTGATTTTCTTTTTGTCTCTTGTGGTTTTAATATTTTCAGCCATAACCACAGGCAACAATAACGGCACTTTTTCTTGAGCAAGTCTCCCATTATGCGCTGTCCGCTTCAACCTTAATCTCTCTCTCTCTCTCTCTCTATCTCTCTTTCAGTTCTCCCTCTCTCCTTGCTCCCATTCCTCTTTCCCCTCTCTACCCTCGTTTCTTCTCTTCTTCACCCTTGTCCCTCTCTCACTGCTTGCCCTCTTGTGCTTCCTTCTGACTCTGCTTTACTTTTAAACAATGCTGACGACGACGGCGCCTTGTTTGAGCAGTCGAAGTGACGATGATTCACAGTCATCAACGCCTGCTTACTCGAGCAGCGCCGCAAGTTCTACTTCCACTGTCGACATTATACATCACCCGACACCTCCCCCTCTCTCTCCCCCTCTCTCTGTCTCCTTTCTCTCCCATCTCACTTTCTTTGTTGCCCTCTTTTCCCTCTCACTTCTGTTCTGCTGCTTTGTGGCCGCCTCTCCTTCACACCAACACTTCTTCATTCTCTTCCTCCCTTTGTCGCTTCCTCCCTGCTCTGCTGTTCTACTACTTAGCCTTCTCCCTCTTTGTGTCTCTCTCTCTCTCTCTCTCTCTCTCTCTCTCCCTCTCTCTCTCTCTCTCTCCACCTGGCTCTGTCCCATACGGTTGAGCAGTGCTGGCAGAGCAGACTGCAGATGAGAGAGTGTTAACAGTGTCATCTGCCAACACATCCAGCCCAGAAATACTGCAATGTATGTGTGTTCTTGGGTGTGTTTGTGTGTGTGTGTGTGTGTGTGTGTGTGTGTGTACATGATGTGTGTAAGCAAGCATCCATCTATATTGTGTGTATATGTGTGACTGTGCGCATGCGGCCTGTATGTGAAGGTATGTGCTGTGCAGTGTGTATGATCAAGCACACACATACAGATGTACAATCCCAACAGAAACAGCTCCTTGATGTGTCATCTTGTGAAATGTGGGAGTAGTAACACACTGAGACTGTTAAACTGAGAAGGCCCTTGGCTTTGAACCCTGACAGCCCTCTGGCTGGCTGTCTCCGCCGTACAGTGGCGGTCGTTCAAAAGTCACCACCGTGATTGGCAAATCAAAGGCGTCTGCCGCCAAGTGCTGCACCACAGATACACTTCATATGGGAGTTCTCTCCCCTATTAAGTGAAACGCCACCAGGCGAGGGTTTGACAAAAACGGGGGGTAAAAAGGCTGTGGTGACTGATTGTTTCTCTACTGAGGACTCAGTAGACTCAGTCACTGTTTTTTTTCCTCTATTATTTATTTTCCCTCTCGTACGTTTCTAATGGCAACTAGGCAACTGCTAGTTTTTCAAAACATTTCAAACACACAGCTGGATCGATTATGTCTTCAGACGGCCTGATGGGAATGTTTTGATGGGGAGGTAGAAGTTCTGCAGCGCCTGGGATGTGTTGGGGAAATGCACGTCATTTGATTTGCATCAAATTTCAGTTTGCTGTGATAATTTATGTTGCACCCGTCGTAGTAATACCAGTAACTCACCCCAGAGTAATTCTACAGGCATGTGACAAGAGTCCTTACTGGTGTGATGACCCAAAACATTCATCCTCATAAAGTGAAAAGAACCATCAAGAAATGGTTCACTTTATAGTGTATGATGTATTATGATGTATTACCAATGTGTCGCGCATTAGTGGTGGTGGCAGCACACTGTACTGTGTCTCGATGGCTGATTATAAACTCTGCCCTGACTTTCTCCCAGTAGATGTTGCCATTGCTGCTGTTATGATGCAGAACAACTAGAAGCCATGACCTTGGCAAAGGGCAGCAATGCTGTAGCAGCGGTAGACATGTGTGTGTGTGTGTGTGAGTGTGTGTGTGTGTGTGTGTGTGTGCCTGTGTGTAAGTGTGTGCACACATGAAAAGCATCCTCACAGACGGCGGTGGCTTTCATTTGATATACAGTACAATTCATGGCTTGCTGCTATTAATACCCATTCACTCTCCATTCTGCAATTTATCTATTTACTGCAGGGTGGTGGGAAGGCTGAGAGCATGATTGTGATTTGAGTAATGCTCTCAGAATAAAGGGGAGGGATGGAGGCAGGGAGGGGGAGAGGGGGAGGGAGAGACAGACAGACAGATATACAGACAGGCAACGATAGGGAGGGAGAGAGAGAGAAGAGAGAGGGGGAGAGAGAGAGAGAGAGAGAGAGCAAATGCAATAAGGTAAAGGATGGGGAGATGAGGCACGGAAACAGGGGGATTCAGCATTGCTTCCAGGATAGGAGAGGAAGGAGGGAGGGAGACGGGGGAAAATAGAGGGGGATTGAAATCCTCCCGGGACGCACAAAGAGAGGAAACACTTAAGATGACTCAATTCATCACAATCACTGCTACAAAAGAGAGGGAGGGAGGGAAAAAAACGGAGGAGAGAGGTGCAAAAAAGAGCAAGAGGATGTACTGCAATACTACAGCAACACTTGAGTAGGTGTATTACAAAATAACATAATGCTTGACCTTACGACAGACCGGGTAAAGCTGTGAGTCTGTGAGCTTTTATGCTGGGGTGCCTGTGTGTGTGCAGTCATGCATGTGTCAGGTAGGCTCTACTGCCTCTGCTCAACTTTATGAGAAGGAAACAGTATTGTGGAGGAAGTTCACAAGATTAAAGAGTCTTTCTATATTGAACCCTGTCCACTCCTGAGACCCGAGAAAACCTCTCCCTCTCCCTCTCCAGACAGAAAGTATATTGTAGAGAGAATGAAAAGTGAAAGAGTGACAGGCGGGTGACGAGGTTCATCCGCCAATCTCCGATTAGCTTTATTAAAAATGTATCAAGGACAAGTGGAGGACGGGGCCTCGGATCGCTCAGGAGCCCAGATGAACTCTGAAAGGCAGGAGCTGTCTTTCAGGTTTGGACAGCACCGACACACACACACACACACACACACACACACACGCACACACACACACACCCATAACACAAGACAGGCAAAACTGTCTCAGCCCACGTTCTTTGAGAGGCAAAAATGTGCCAAAGAGAGTTAGAGATGAAAAAGAGGTTAGAGAGGCAGAGAGTCCCAGAGAGAGAGTGAGAGTGAGGAGGAAAGACACAGTGGAAGAAGGAGAGAGAGAGAGAGAGACTGAGAGAGAGAGAGAGAGAGAGAGAGAGAGAGGGGAGGGAAAGAGAAACAGAGGGGGGAAAGAGAAGACGAGAGAGTGATAGAGCGCTGGAGAGGTTAATTGGAGGTTGTGGCGTGATGATATGATTCAGAGAGATCATTAGCATTCCAGAGCTAAATATTAATGACGCCAGCGCTCAACTTCAGCCGCAGGAACGCAGAGCTACTGCAGGTGAGGCCCCAAAGACAGAGTCAGAGGAATAGAAATGCAGAGTTTGCAGCAGTAAGAACTATCAGCCATAAATGTTTTACAGCATCATTAACATAATTTGATGGGGTTTTTTTTTTTTGTCTGTGTGGTGGGTGGTACTGGAAGTCTTGCCAGGGTAAACTAAAGAAGAAAGCTCACTTAATCACTGCAGATTTTACAATAAAGTCATAGCATAAAGTCATATTTCGTGCCTGCACACACACACACACCCACACACACACACACACACACACACACACATAAAGACAAGACAATAGGTTCTGGTATGAGCATTAAAGAAGCTGATGTTGTACATAATGGATATTGAACACAGTGGCCCTGGAGGCTCAGTGGCACTGACAGATATATGTACTACTGAAATAATTAATCATATAAGCACCGGGATCAAAGATCCTTTCTAGGAACTGTTGCGGGTGGGACTGTTTAGCGTGTCGCATGCATGGCCGTGCAGACACACACACACTCTCGTGCATGTACGAACACACACTTCTATAAATCTCCCCTTCATATGCAGCGACCTGCTCTGTATTGCGGTTTATTTATGGCAGCAGACTGAAGGCCCAGGCCCTTGAATGCGTTGGGAGACGTGTGAACTACAGTAAGTGGCTTTGAAATCCACAGTGGCGCAGTATTAAAGAATTTCTCCTATTAGTGAGCTGGCAAATGCTCCCTGGAATGGAGACAGCTTACATGAATCACAGCAGCATTCAGTGTGCGTGTGTGTGTGTGTACATGTGTGCATGTACACGTGTGTGTGTGTGCGTGTGTGTATGTGTGTGTGTCTGTTTCAAAAAGCCCTTTTAAAAGGGAATCTAGGAGGATGGAAGAAAGGATGAGAGAAAAAAGGCATTACTCTTGAGGTACCAACACGAGCAGATCTACAAAACTATTAATCTCTCCCTGCCTCTACCCCCCCGTCCCCCTCACACCCCCCACCTCCAACCGCCTCTTTCTATCTCTCCCTCTCTTTCTCTCCTCCTGCCTCTCTCCTTCTCCTATCGCTCCCTTTCTCTCCAGAGCCTTCCTCTGCATTTATTTCATTAATCCGACTCTCCTTTCCTTTTCCCTGGCTCATAGCTACTCCATCTATTTCTTTCACTTTGCATCTCCTACTCTGCCCTGCGCCCTCTCTCCTCTGCGCTCCCGCGCCCTTTATCACTCTTTGTCTCTTCTCCATCACGCCTTCCCTGAAACCCTCCCTCCCTCCTGCCCTCCACTGTGTCCATATTTCACTCTTTCTCTTCCCCTCTTCTCTTCCGCCTCCCAATCTTTGTTTTTTCTCTAGCTTTTAGTCTCTCATTCTCTGTCTCTCTCTCTGTCTACCTCTGGCTCTCTGACTTTCTATCTCTTGCTCTTTCTCACTCCGTTTTTGTCTCTCTCTCACTCTCTCTGATGCTCTAGGTCTCTCTCTCTCATCCTCTCTCTCTCTCTCCCTAGCTCTCTCTCTCCCTCTCTCTCTAACCCACTTCTGCCCTGCCACTCTGCAGTGTTGCAGGGATTCAGACCTCAGTCTGATATGTGGTTAGGGTTTCAAAGCCGCAGTTCCCACCACAGCTTGAAACACACACACACACACACACACACACACACAAACAGACACTAACTCACTCAATCTTGCACACACACCCAAGCATGTGTACACATACACATGCAAACTCACGCACACTCGCACACACAGACAGACAGACTGACAGGCAGACACACACATACGCACACCCACACATCCACCCACCCACACACACACACACACACACACACACACACACACACACACGCACACTAACTCCCAGCAGCCGCAGCTGCAGTGGTTCAGGCTCGGTGGCTGAGGCTGCATGGGGTTTCTTTGTGGGTGAGGAGCTCTACTGCGGCGATTCACTCTTCGTCTCCTTTTTTTCCCCCCTCCCTTCCTCCTCGCCCCCTCCTCCTGCCTTTCATTGCCTCACATGCCCCCACCTTCTCCCCCCCCCCCACCCCCCTCCCCTTCCCTATCAACCCACTCTCTTCTCCTGCCCCTTTATTATCCTCCTCCACAATCAGCGTGGTTTGTGTTCTTACGCTGCACATCCAGCTGTCCTCTCTCTCAGCCCAAAACCCCCTCGCACGCCCCCGTCTCCATCCTCTGCCCCGCACCCCTCCCGCGATTCCGTCCCCCCCCCCCCCCCCCCAACAACCCACCCACCCCTCTGCAGACCCTACCCCTACCCACCCGCCCAATGCTACCCATTGTCTGCACAAAAAAACACCTCCTTATTATTCTCACTCTGCACCACCACCCCGCTCGGATGCGTGTGCACTCACTCCCATTCATCCTCATCGCTTCCCTTCCGCACCTCAGTACCCACACCTTACCCTATATACGTTGACTAGCCTTCACACACACACACACACACACACACACACACACACACACGTGCACACATACATATTCATACACACAGCTGCAATAACACCACAGTACTGTACACAAACAAACAAACCCACCCACCCACACATCCAGCCACACGCACACACACACACACACACACACACACACACACACACACATACAGAGTCACACACTGACACTCTCCACCTATTCTTGTTTGGCTACACACCACACTCTTTCTCGGGCCACTAGTTACGGTGCGTCTCCAGTGATGCAGTCATGTGCCGATGTATTCCTCCGCTGCTCCATTCATATCTCCCGAAAGACTTTTCCCTACCTCTCTGCCTCTTTCCTCCCTTTCCCCCCTGACCTCCTCCTCCTCTTCCTCCCACCCCATCCCCCCATTCTTCCCTCATCCCCACAGACAAACAATAAAATCTTCTTTCTTCTCTCTTTAATCTTCATCCGTCCTGCCTGCACCCATGAATCTCTTTCTGTATCCCCAAATCAGCAATACCATCCACAGCAGCCTACAGAGTGGCCTTGTTTTAACTGTGGTTTAATAACTGATTTTTCTGTAATGGTTTTGGACCTATTTTGATTTTAGCACTGGATATAGCATATCGACCCTCCCCATTATGATTCTCATAATTAAAGGACCATGAAATACTCTCCCAACCTTTAGCCTCACATCAGCTTCTCAACCGCTGCAAATCCCCGAGGCCAGCATTGCCTGTCCCTTAATTATTTCTTTTTCCTCATCCTCCTCTCTACCCTCCCGACACAAAAATATCCAATCATTCCCGCTTTTCTTTGGCTGGCACCTCTCTGTTTGATAAGCGGACTTTATTTTTAGCCAATTACCCGCTTTTATTTATTTTCATTTCGTATGAATCATTTCCTGGAAGGATGATGAGCACATTTCATTGGGCTGATATATGTATATCAGCTTAATGAAACACATGCCGCTCCTGATTCCTATTAACCTCCCTATAACTGAAGGTGTTATATGAAGGTATTATAGTGGCAAAACACCTGCGAACTTGCATGTTGGAATTTACACTTGCAAAAAATATTCACACAGCTGAAAATATTTACAAATGTTACAGTCATATTTGAATGTATGGAACAGAAGCTGCAAACTTGTAATATAATATTTGCTCTTTTTTTTTCCTTGAGTGTATTGTTTTACGCCTACCATACATTAGAAGACATTCAGTCTGACACCCTCTCACATTCAAGTCATGAGTTTTTAGTCCTAGAGGTGCTCACATTTTTAGATTCTGTTACTAAGAGAATCATGCAGCATCACACATTAAAAGACTCCAGCAGGACTTTTCAGATGTGGTAGTAGTTCCTTGCTTGCATCACGCAGGTTTTCAGTGCATGTGAAGGATTATACAGGCTCAAAACACTGATAATGGACGTTTGATGATGTTTCAGTGTAAATGAAGCTACATATCCCTCCTCCACCATCTACACACACACCACACACACACACATACACCTACACAACACGCAGAGAAAGACAGATAAAGAGAGAGATAAACTCTCGTTCTCTCCACAGCTCCACCAGTTTCTCCTCCAGTTTGACAGTCCAACTGAACCGGGACTCGCACTTCTCCGTCGGCATCGCCATGTTTACTCCTGTGTCTGTCTGTAGAGCCTTGTCACCTGTCACTACAGGTGCTGATGTCAGCCAAAGACAACGCACCTATTGGCAGTTGACAGCGTAGCATTACAGATCGCATTGTTGACCATCACACACCTTCTGAGCCAAGACTAAAGACTTAAGATAATATTAAACGTTTGATTTTGTTGTAACGGTCAAGACGAGAAAAAGTCTTGTGGTGACGGGAGTGCGACTGCCGTGATTTTATTCCGACTTTGTCTAAAACTGTGAAATTGCTTCAGATATCATCTAGTAAAGTTCACATTATAGACCTTTACTTAAGACCATTTATGTGTAGGAGCCCCTGGAAAATGCGTCATACAGATGATTCACCAAGCAGCACTTCATTTCACCAGCTCTTCCCCTAGTCTTCTTCCACCAACATCCACCATGGTGGGCGGTAGGGTAGAAGACAAATCACTTTTGCAGCAAATGCCATGCAGCTGAGAGCAGATCTGAGAAGTTGTACTTGTACTCGAAAAATACATTCAGGAAAAAAAAAAGAGCAAATATCATATTACAAGTTTGCAGCTTCTATTCCATTCATTCAAATATTAACTCGCATATTTGTAAATATTTTCTGTGAGTGCAAATAATAATACCTTACAATAGTGTGTATGTAGTGTATGTGTGCACTGTATATAGGTATTTGTGTGTCTGTATATATGTATGTGTGTGTATGGGGGCCTAGGATGAAAAGACTGAAGCCAGAAGGTTCAAACATTCAGCTGAACACTGAACACTGCTCACTCTATCTATCTATCTATCTATCTATCTATCTATCTATCTATCTATCTATCTGTCTGTCTGTCTGTCTGTCTATCTGTCTATCTATCTGTCTATCTGTCTATCTATCTATCTATCTATCTATCTATCTGTCTGTCTGTCTGTCTGTCTATCTGTCTATCTATCTGTCTATCTGTCTATCTATCTATCTATCTATCGATCTGTCTGTCTGTCTATCTATCTATCTATCTATATATATATATTAGAGTAGTAGTATATTAGAGACTATATAAGGTAGAGTTCTCTCTATTGCACAAGACAAAACACATATCCATTCCTGGTGCTATGAAAGTGTTTTTGTTCAGAGAGTACAACTTAAGGATCTGTTAAATCAAAGATTTGATTAGTTGGCTTCGATTTTCTTTAGCTGGGAAAAGTCCTAATACTGTAATATAAGAGACAGTATCCGTGTCTCCTCTGTCTCTTCTGTTCCTCCTCATCCTCTGCCCGCTCTGTTCATCACCCTAACCCGCTACCTTTTGCTCACGGTCTGTTTGGCATCTGTTCTCCCTTTCACTTGAACATCCCCTCATTCTCTTTGTCTCCCTCCCTCCTCCTCCTCCCCCTCTGCTCTCCCACCGTACGCGCGCCTCCTTTACCTCTGCAAGTATTGCATTATTAATCTACCTGCATTGGCCATACAGTACACAAAACACACACAGGCTGAGGCACACAGCCATTCACACGCACACACACCCATACAAAAACCGTGCACACAGAGATCCAGCGATGCATCAGCACCTCCCATACATATGCATGCACACATGCGCATGTCTGCTTGTGTGCACACGCATTTTCAAACATGTTGTTGTTTTGTATACGGCATACATATATTCTATCTGATCCAGTTATGGATGTGAAGGTAAGCCCGGGGCGGCTCCCCTCTGAGGCTTCACTATTACCCCAGTCATGATCACAGCTTGGCTCCCCTGTGTGCATGAGTACATGTGCCTTTGTCTTTGTCTGCATCTCTGTGTCTGAAGTCTACCCTGAATGTGTGTGTGTGTGTGTGTGTGTGTGTGTGTGTGTGTTTCTGTGTGTGTTTATATGCGTGTCTGTGTCTTTGTCTTTGTCTTTGTGCTGGGAGTCTAGCCTGTGTGTGTGTGTGTGTGTGTGTGTGTGTGTGTGTGTGTGAATGGAGTGCCTGTCTGACACACATGACCTGTACAGTAAATGTCTTCAGTGAAATACAGTCCAAGGCAACCTTCTGTGTCATAAAAGCAATCTAATCAAATAATCTGCTAATCTAATCTAATCTAATTCAGTCAGACCAACAAAACCAAGTGGTAACTAGGAGTTTACATCTAATAATATCAACTGTCTTCAGTGCCAGCTGATGTTGACTAATTACTCTTATTGGTTTTTGTTTGGCGCAAGACATATTTTTTGGTTCTCTGCCTGCCCATCATCAGGTTTACACATAATGTTGCATTTAATCCCCACACGGAGTCATGCTGTCGTACCAATTCTGAATTAAAAAATGAATTATAGATATAAACATTATATAATCAGTGAGTCACTTTGTATTTGAGCAAATGACTTAAATTTTATTTACCTGAATGCTTTGCGATCGGTTACGGAGATTTGCAATTGTCATGCCCTGTTAGTGAGACATGAGCGTTTGAATATGTGACAGATACACAGAGTTAAAGCGCTTTATCCTCATTGGTCACGGGCGTAATCCTAAGTGTTGTGATTGGATACGGAGATATTGCTGAAGTGCTTTAATTGCTTGAAGGGTTTAGCGCATGTGTCTTTAGGCCATGAGAGAAGGGAGGGTGTGTGTGTGTGTGTGTGTGTAAGTGTGTGTGTGTTGGTGCAGGGGTACCATGTGACTGTGTGTACCTTTGAAAAGTTCAGCACTGGAGTCACTTTCCTTGTTTTTTGTTTTTTTTCACAAATACCCATAGTTTCTTTTCACACAACCCACACACACACACACACACACACGCACACATACGATAAAATAAAATAAAAAAACACAGCCAAGGAGAATCTTCCATGGCCGCTAACACTGGGAGATAAACGATAGCCGTGATTTATTCACCACCACGCAGATAAAGAAGCATATGTCACACACGCAAACACACACAGAGGAACATACACCAACAGCAAGTCATAATACAAATAGAAAAAACATAGAAACAGAAGCATATACAAACGCAGGCGCAGACGCAGACGCAGACACGCAGGCCCGCTCGCTAAAGAGCAACGCATCTGATTGACGGAGAGCTTTGCCGGGCCGATCTAATGTCCTCGCTCTCACCCCACTCCTCCCTCTCTCCTCTCCTCCTCCACCCTCCGAGAGCGATAGACCGCTGCCTTAAATATAAATCAGTAGAACCGCGTTGCACCGTTTCAGGAGTCTAACTCTCCCCTGTAGTGGCATCAATCACCAAATCTACCCTGCCCACCTCTCCGTCTCTGTCTCCCTGTTGTCTGCCTCCTCTCTCTCTCTCTCTCTCTCTCTCTTTTTCGCTCTCTCTCTCTCTCTCTCTCAGTCTCTCTTCTTCTGCTACCCCTCCCCTCCATAGTTTTATCCCCACCAGAAAGGCTTTGCGCATGGTTCTATATCTTTATCCCATTTTTCACTTTCACCCCCCCCCCCCCCCGCCCCCTCCTCCCTCCTCCCCTCCTCCCCTCCTCCCCTCTCCTTACCCTTTCAAACGCTTTTTACCCTCTCTTTGCTCCTTCACTCTGCTTTGGCTCCCTCCATCTCCCTCTCCTCTCTTTCCTTCCCCACTCTTCCTCTCTCCTCTGCTCCTCCCTCTCTTCCCTCTCTCTTGTGACAGCGCAAGAGCTGCCGGTGATTCATGCACTGTAGATACTTCACACAGTAGCCAAAATTCATGCCCTCAGACACACTCGCGCACGCACACACACACACACACACACACACATACACCCATGTATTTATGTTGCTGCAGACAAGGACACAAACCAGCAGGAGAGAGGTGATCGCTCCAGGCAGTAGTTTGTTAGCCACACATTGCCTCGCCTGCATCTTAGGAGTCGTCTTGCAGTGACAACATTTCCATCCATCTCATGGTGCAACCCTGAAAAATATTACCCAGACATGAGGCGTCTCTAAATCAAAAGTTATCCAGGCATATATTTAACGGATTAGCAGAAAATCAAACCGTGCAGTGAAGTTTCACTCCTCTCAGCCCAGTGAATAATCTTAAAATCACAACCACGGCATAAAACAGAAATTATCCTTTAATTAATGCTATACTGGAGGCAAGGCAAACATTGCCTGCGAGAGCGAATGTAATTTTATACAGCAGAGAACAGTGATGAACTACTGGTAAACATAAGCTAAGGCATCTACAGTAGCTATAGCATCGCCACCTGCACGTTTTTGCCAAGCATGCAGTAAAAAAAGGAATGTATATTGTACTCATGTTCTCCATGTTGTGCGTTTGTATCTTTGAAGAGCTGTTTTTTATGATGTCATATGCACCAAAAAACAACGCTTTGAAAAAGTTCAGACCTTGATTGGCTTTGAATCATTAAAAGGGAATTAATGTGTTTCTCGGAACACAGTTCCTTCCTGTAACACAAGAAGGGCTCTAAGTGATGTCATCAATTAGAATGGAATGAATGTGTTTGCACTGATCGTGACCCGCAGCTGAGTCAATGAGATCCTCAATTAGGCCTTTTATCAAGTGGCCCTGACACACACGCCCACACACACACACGCGCACACATGCTTGCATGCACACAAACACACGTGTGCCGTGCGCTCACACACAAAAAATCTACATGCGCGCACACACAAGCGCACAAACACACACTTGATCAATTCAGTCATTAGGTGCGTGTTACCGAATGCTCCTGGTATAGTGGCAAAGGCCCTATTAGTATCTGTTACTGGGGTGCTACATCTATTGCGGGATCAAATTTACACAGTCACTGTGAAAAATGTCATGCACATGCAGACACACACATGCTACCAATTAAACATCCTATTGATTTTAGTTTTTTCCCAGACATGTGTCAGTGTAGATTGGGCCCTTGTAAGCATTTTGGTGGACAGGAGTGCATTGCCAAGCAGGTAGCGCTAAGATTGGGTTCTAATGGTGTTGGAAATTAGTGCTGACTTACATAACCATCTCCAAATCAATACAATGTAAAGCAGTAATGTCAAGTCACTTTATTGAATGTTTGTCTCTGATCAGATTCAATGAATTAATGAACTGATTGACTTAAGATGTTCAGCACTGTCGGCGTAGTGTTCCTTACCGCACCCACACATGACAAAATGTGGGGAGTTTCAGTGCGATTTGAGACTGTTGATTAGTGGGCCAAGACAAATTAGTGACATGAATCTTAACCACTGCCATCAATTAACCAATTGGCATATTGATTTGCTCATTCACATTCCACTGAGACTGAAAACCAATAGGTTGCTTTCCCTTGCACCATTTGGTATCCCCAAGTGAGTTCAAATGAACGCTTGTTGAATCGACGCAAAACGCACAAAAAAAAGGCCACCGGTGCATAAATGTGGAGAAGCACTGGCATCAAGAAAGAGTAGAGGATGAATCATTAAAACTAATGCAAGAAATGCTGACTGTTTGTTTGTATGCTTCCGCCTGCTGTCTTGGGTTTATGACCGAGGCTGCATCAATGTGTGACTGCATCAATCAATACACTGATGAGACTGCCGGAGCAATTGGACAACAGGAAGCCTAATTTCATCATTCGGTATTCTCACTGACTGCACAATCAGACCATATAGTCACTTCATTTCACTTTCGTTTTACCCCTTGAACACACACGTCTCTTAACCCTAATGGTGTGTGATAGATTATGTACACACTGATAAGCATTATGCATCTTAAACACTGGTTACACCTTATGCTAGACATGGACAAACATATTTGAACACAGATGGTATAGCTCTCCCATCCCCCCATAACCAGGCACCACCAATGGCTCCCATCACACTTGACCGAATTAAGGAACCATTTTGAAGTGAAGAGGATTTTGAAATGGGCTTCTATTAAAAAACAAGCAAACAAACAAACACCTAAATTGGGTCCAAAGTATTGATTTATACAGCATCAAATTTTATTCCATGCCTGCAGTTGTTAAAGGTGTTTATTGTCAAACTATAATTGTCTGTACTAGACTGTGCTGCACTACATGGCACAGCATCTCTTATTAGTGCTGAACCATATTGAATTCATATTGACTGAAATATGAAAGAGTACAATAGCTGCATCGCAAACGCTGCAATATGGACATTTTTAAATAGATTTTACACAAAATAAAATCAGTGGCTGAAATAGATTGAGAAGTCTCTGGCTGATACACGCTCCTCAAACTCAGAGAGACGTCTGCCAAGAGATTCATCAGCAGTGGAAAATTCAATGGGACACAGTGTAATATCATATGGTTATACTAGCACTATACGTAGGCTATATTACATACACTACCAGTCAACAGTTTGGACTCACCTGATTGAATGTACTGTGTTTTTCATCATCTTAAAGCCATTTTGATCTAAAGGCTTATGCTTAAATGCTTGAAATTAGTTTCTTAGACAAATATAAATAGTGAAGTTGATCCTATGTATGAATTTCTGTCCAAAGCCTTTGTCTTTCCATCAAGGCAAAGGGAGGCTACTTTAAAGAATCTAAAATATAAGATAGTTTTGGTCACTGCATAATTCCATTTGTGTTATTTCATAGTTTTGATGTCTTAACTATTATTCTAAAAATGTGAAAATTTGTAAAAATAAAGAAAAATGTGTGTGTCCAAACTTTTGACTGGTGTATATATACCTATGTTGTTTGAAGCACATCAAATAAAATGTGGACAAAATACCTGGTAACAGCACAGAAGCGACCTGGTGCGTCTTTCTCCTACTGCCATGCAGGCCAAGTCATGACAGCATGGATTTGAATCTCAACATCATTTCTCTACAGAACAAACTAATTGGCAAAACAAAACGTTGAATAAACTCTTTAGTGCGCTGTTTAAATGGCTTCGGCAGGCAGAGTCAAGCTGTGCAGGGACTGATGTGAACTGAGTTGCCTCCTTGATAATCTGACGTCTGTACAGCTGTGTGTCCTGCCTTTCTGGGTCATTTCTGCTTCCCCTCAAAGTCCCAGTGGACTTTACAGAGACAAGGTCTGCACGATAGACAGTGGCTAAGCCCTATGACTTCTTCTGCTTCATCACACACACACACACGCACACACACACACACACATACATGCACGCACGCACAGATATGCATGCACATTCAACGCACCCTTGCATTGCACACACATACATTTCCATACACACACACACACACACACACACACACACAGACCAGCTGACACACAGGGATGTTATTCATAAGTTTCTGGGACAGTGTCAACCTCGGTGGAGTTCTGAACACGGCGCCTCTGTGGCTCCCGCTCCCACCGATATCTTCTCTCTCCTCTCAGCTTCACCTCCTCTCCTCCTCCTCCGGTCCCTTTCTCTCATCTCTCCCTCTATCCTATCTTCCCCTGCAATGGAGTACCATTTCAAAGGGAAAATATTCCGATGGCAGACGCATTTGAGAAATACCAAATGAAATGGATTACACCGCACTCCCAGGCAGGCTTTTAAAGCATTTCGGCAACTATAAAAAGGGAATGCATATGAGTTTCTTAAATGCAGCTTTAAAAATAGTGGAAATATATAGCTCTGTCTTGGCGATGCACTTTTTTTTTTCGAGCCGGTGGCATTGTGCCCTTGTTCCCCCCCCCCCTCCCTCCTCCTCCTCCTCCTCCTCCTCCTCCTCCTCCCCCTCCAGCGCCCCTTCCTCCTCCCCTGTTCCTCCTGGGCTTTCTTGGCCTGTAGGAGCAGAAGGTGACAGATGTACACTCTACCTGCTCCTCTCCCCTCTGACCTCCCCTCCTCCTCCCCTCCTCCTCCCCTCCCTCCCTCCCTCCGTCCCTCCCTCCCCCTCGCTATCTCCTTCAACCTCACCCCAACCCCCCCCCACTCCCCATCTCTGCATTTCTTAACTCCCTCCCCCCCCTCTCTCTCTCTCTGCACCTCCTGCCACGTTCTACCCTTCCTCTCCACCTCTCTGCCATGCCAGCTATCTCTTCCCCCCCCTCCCTCTCTCTCTCCCTCCCTCCCTCCTTCTCTCCAGCCTCCCTTCTGCTGTCCTCAATCGCCCTTTTCTACAGTTTTCTTCCGAAAGTGTAATGTGAGACATATTGACTCCATACCGTGCAAGTATAACACTTCTTACAACACACACACCCACACGGACACACACACACACACACACACACAAACACAGGGAGACAAGTAGGTTGACAGATGTACTCCTTGTTCTTGCCACCTATCCTTGTCCTCTTCCTCATCTGCTTCTCCCTGTTTCCTCCTTTACTATAGTCCTGATACCTGATTCTAATAACAGACACAAGTTCACACACACACACACACACACACGCACACACACACGCACACACACACACACACACACACACACACACACACACTGCCACTTCACTCTACAGGGGTACAAGATGACAGATGTACTCCTTACCTCCCCACTTATGTCTCTCCCCTTCTCCCCCCCATCCTTCCTCCTCTCACATCTCCCCCTACCTCTCTCTCTCCCTTCTCTCTCTCTCTCTCTCTCTCTCCCCACCCCCCAGTCTCTCCCCACCCACCCCCCCCTTATGGGGCTCAGCAGGTACAGTGGCATCTGTACGCCCTACCTGGCTCATGGATATTTGATGTGGTGGAGCAGCGTCGGACCACGGTGCACAGTTGTTGGTAGGCAGAGCAAAGCCACACAGTTGGAGTCACAGCACCCATGCTGAGCTGATCCACAGTGTACGCCATATATCGGGGGTTGTCTGTTTTGTAGCTCCTCTGTAGAACTGGGTCATCTGCTCTCCCCTGCAGTATACCACACCACTACACACCGCTACGCCGCGACTAGCCTCGGGGCGGTGTGCCGGTGCGGCGTGCGGGAGCGCGGGTGGGGTGGGAAGGGGTTGGGCTTGGAAGCGGCTATACAGCGGTAATACGGAGAAAAAAAGCCGGGGGGTGGGGGGGGGTGGGGGGGGGGGTGTTGGGGGGGGGGGGGGGGATCTGTGATGATCACTGCACCAAGCAAGGTGCTTCAACCTGCGGAAAATATTGAGGCAAAGTTGGAGATCAAGAGAGAAACTAACGTAAGGGAGAGAAGATGGAGAGGAGGAGGGAAGGAGAAAGGTAATACTCAACTACTTTGCGAGGCCTCTTGGAGAAATTGGTCTTGCAGCATCATTTGTCAACTAGAAAGCACAATACGGACCAGCATAAAGCGCCAATTGATGTGGCCACTTGGTGAAGGGCTGACACAGTAGCGGCAAAGTGACATAAGTGTGCGTCTCAGAAAGCGAAGGAGAGGGAAGAGGCACAATGGACGGGGGGAAAGAGGGAGAGCCTGTTAGGCGGAGGTTTTAGCAACAGACAGGACTTGGATAGACGGGTCAAAAGGGATAAAGAGTGGGGGGAAAAAACAGACCAAGAAACAGACATTAAAACTTGTCACATTCGCCTCCCGTCGCCTCCCCCCTCTCCTCGTCTCCTCCCTTGCTTCCTCCATCCATCTACATGTCCCCCAGGAGAGAGGGGGAGAAAGAGAATGACACGTCTTCCGTCTGCCACTTCACATTAAACGAGAGCAGACATGGCCAGTCAAACCCAGATAGCCCCGGGGAGAAAGATTGGTGCAGTGTTCAGGAGACTTTTATTAAATATAGCCACACTGCCATATAGCTATCTGGCTGCACTTAAAATAGACCCTCCACTAACGATGGAAATGCTCTCGCTGGAAATGGGATATTATTAAAGTGTGTAGACCACTAAGTGCTACCAGTGCGCGCTAAATAGATCTACAGTAAGCACAGAGATATAGTATATGGGCAATTTGGGGAAATATAGATGGAAAATGATGCATCTGAACCAGGATGCGGAATGGAAATTGAAGCCAGGCTTGTGTGTGTGGCTTAACTGGTGCACTGTGAGGAACAGGTTTATGGTGAATATTATTGCTGGTAATAAGCCCTCATTCCTACAGAGATTGTGTGTCAATATTTCTTCAAACTGGCATCATTGCCCCAGGTTCGGACCGAAAGGTTATGCATGGTTTACAGCCAAATCATTAGCGGTCAGTATCATCAATGTCCAGGTCCGTTATTGATCGGACGTTGACACCTGAAGTTGAAGGAATCTCTCAGTGGTTGTGTGTGTGTGTGTGTGTGTGTGTGTGTGTGTCCAGGGGTTGAGATGGGGGAATACTTCACGATGCAGTTTGCACATCAATATTTTCACGCTCTTTTGCTCCAGCGCCGCGTCAATAAGAATTATTGAGTGTGTATTGAATGCATCTGAAGAATGTAAAACTGGTCAATGTTCTTAATATGAACGTAATCTCTGGAAAAAAGATGATTTTGCTTTTTTTTTTTTTTATATATACTGGAAAAGATAGAGGAGTCAGGACACTGTGGGTCTAACAAACGAAGCCATCGAAGAACTTCGCTTTTATGGAGACGAGCAAGACAAGAGAACATCCAACGTGTCTAAATCTGCTGCTCTGCTCTGTTTTAATAACCAAGTCAGTGCATGGCGGGGCTGTGCAGCACCAAGCCTTGCTGAAGGGACAAAACAAGCGAGCCTTTTTTTTTCCTTCCATCGCATGAAAAAAAAATAGCGTTTGGAATGCCCCTCATGTTTTATTCCCAGAAAATATCCTGCTAAGACTGCGCACTGAATTACAACTCCTGGCATACAATATACAGTTCACAAGTTCAGTGCTATCCCTTATACATAGACAGCGCACACAGAGAACATAGGACAACTACTCTGACCCCTGCGGAAAATATACCAAGGGTACGAAATAACTCAAGCTGCTCATCCTCTGTACTGGATGTTAAAGCACAATAGCATGCACGGGCCGAGGAATCACTACAGCGCTGCTTCGAAAGAACCGAGAATTTATACTGAATTTATACTGAATCCACAAAGCTGATAGACTACCTCTCTATATTCCATACATAAATACACCATGAACATAAATCTGCTCTGTATGGACTGGATTGGCAATAACCCCACTTGACTTGGTGTGTGGGCTGGGAAATAAGCGTCTCGTTTGTGAGCTAGCTGACAATGACGCTCAGAGGAGCTCCTACACGCATATACTGACGGCGGTGATATAGCTCTTCATTACACATATAGGGTACAGTATGTGATGCATACAAAATCCGCTTAGAGAGCCACTTTGGTGCGGGTGGCCATGGCCGAGCACCCCTATGTGCGAGCCATACATCAGCCGGGAGATAGAGCGCCTCTCTTCAGCACAAAGAAAAGCTGACAATGGCACGCTTGATAGAAGTCGTTGCTTCGCTCAAGGGATGGATGACAATACCATCACTCTGTGTGTGTAGGTGGGAGAGTGTGTGTGTGTGTGTGTGCGTGAGTACATAGTGCCATTTGTCATAGCTGTGGGGCAACGGCGCAGTCGTAGTGGCAGCAAAAATCGCAGACATGCATCACCCCGTGACCTTTGCTGAAACAGGCTCCTGACACAACAAACACTCACACACACACAGACGCACACACGCACACACACACACACACACACACACACCACACACACACACACACACACACACACACAAGCATCATCTGATGAAAATCCACAGAACTAGCTTTGCTAGTTAATGTTGTTCCCAGATCTTGAACAGTTACGCCTAGTTTTGTATACATAAAACAATTCTCTCCCACAGCCAGAGAAAGAGAGTTAAGACAGACATCACCTATTGTGTCATCAAGTTCAAAGCTCTGGAGTTGAATGAGTGAGGTAACCAGCTCTCTGGACATGGTGGCATCTATTCCCATTTTCTATTCCCATATGGATACATGTTCTGGCTCAAAGCTATTAGTGCTACTGTGAAGCAGAGCTCAGTTGGCTATAAAAGCTCAAATACGCACTTCATGAATCCACAAAGTTGGCGTTGAATTTGTTGTTAATGGAACAGTTCCAGAACGCATCTCAGGATGGCATCACAAATTGTCACCTTAGCTCTGTTGATTCTAACGTTGAGAGATGCTCAGTTTTGCAAATATTGGTTGAACTGTTTGATGTCAAAGGAGAAACGTATGTAAATTCTCTTGTAGTGGTGCAATTTGTATAACCGACCTTCTATACTTCAGCAACGCAAGTGACGCATTAAACTACCTGACTCTCCACAACTGGCACATCACAGAAACATTTTGCAATTTCAATAAATAGTTTTCCAACGGATAAAATAAAATCAGCTGCACAGCACACACGCACACACACAGCTGTTACACACACAAAGACACACGCAAAGGCACAGACAGACACACACACAGACACACACAGATACTCACACACACATCACTTAGCAGTTTAGCTGTGATGAATTTTAAAAACCCTCATCAAATGGAGGGAGACACGCCTCATTGGTCAAATGGGCTTCCACAAGTGGTGCATGCCAAGGCTGAGGCACAGTCACACACACGCATGCGAATGCACGTACACCCACACACACATACACACACACACACACACACACACACACACACACACACAAACACGTACAAGGACGTGATAATATACTCTTTCTAAAATGTCTTCATGATCACACACATAAATACACTTAGTCACACACACACACACACACTCACACACACACACACGCGCACACACACACACACACAGTGACTGAGCAGAGCAATCAGTACTGGTTCAGTCATGGTTCAGTCATGCTCTCCTGCTCCCTCAGCCAGCCACAGTGGAGATGGCTTTCAATTACTCTCTCTCTCTCTTTCCATTCTTTTTTTTCTGTCCTCCTTTTCCCTCAAACACCCATTCGCTCTGTCCTTCCCTCTTTACTTCCTGACCCCCTGTCTCCTCCCCTCCCACCCAATCCTCCTCCATTGCCTCATCTCCCTTTTCGCCCCTCTTTCCCCTTCTCTCCCCCCCCCCCCCTCCTCTCTAAATCCCTCGTTCCCGCTCCGTCACCTCTACCTGCCTCTGCCCTTCCTCCCTCTGCCAATCCTCTATTCCCTGTCCCTGTCATTGCAGCGGTGTGAATTTGCATTTAAACACTGTGCCTATTCACTGGGTTACAATAACACCGCCGCGCCTCTGATCTCGTCTGAGCACAACAGCAAACACGGATACAAAAAACACCAAAGAGAAGTACGGAGCATGCGCACACACACACACACACACACACACACACACACACGCAAACACAGAGGCGGGGGAACACACAGTTTGGCTTTGATTAAATGTGTAAACAATGATCTAAAAGTGAAAAGAGGCAAGTGTGTAACGATGACAGACCGAAACAATGATAGACACACACACACACACACACACGCGGTGAAACACGTGGTGTTTTTGCTCAGAGTAGATGGGTAAACAGTGATGTGCGTCTGAAAGGGATAGAGTGTCAGCGAGGTGTCAGCACACCACGGCCGATGCGTCAGTCAAAGCAAACAACGGCCCTGAGCGGATTCAGGGTGTGCGTGTGTGTGTGTAGTTAGTGTGTGAGCGTGCATGTGTGCGTGTGTGTGTGTCCCTGAGCTGTCCCCTTAGGATGGGACGCCAGTCAGCGTTTAAGCGGAGGAGGAGAGCAAATGAAATATTGATCTCTGATAAGACATGAAGTACCCTGTCGACAGCTCTTCTCTGTTTGAACGTGTGTGTGTGTGTGTGTGTGTGTGGGTGGGTGGGTGGGTGGGTGGGTGTGTGTGTGTGTGTGTGGGTGGGTGGGTGCGTGCGTGCTGGCCTCTTTGAGTTATGAGAATCAACTGACAAATCTGGATACCTAATGTTAGCAGTGGATGTAGTCAGTGATAAAGAAATGTTACATGAATGCTGAAGGTCGTATGTCTTTGTCATCAGAACACACACACAGGGAAACCCGGCAGAGTGCTTCATTACAATACTGTCTGAGAGAAAAGCAGATGTGCATTTGCAAGTTAATACATACCGGCTTGTTAGGATGCCATCAACGAGATCACACTGCCGTTTATTTTACATTATATTTAGACTTCAAGACCTTGGTTCTAGGCCTTCCCAGAGGGTAGCAAATGAAAAATGTTTTTTTTTTTTTTTTTGTCCTGGAACACATACTCATAAAATCATATTACCATGTGGAAACCTGCCAGAAATAAACCACCGTTTCAGCCCCAAACCAGACCTCAAAGCAATCAAATCCTTGACCTTTAAAGTCTCCAACGCCTTCCAGTTCTGCCAATGGCCTCATATCGATCCATTAATTATCAATGGAAATATACATTAGAAATTCCTTCAAATGTGGTCCTGGTATGGCAGGGTAAACAAGATAAAATAGAAAAATCCATAGTGCCGCATTGGCTGCTGCAGTCCAAGGTGGGAAGTTCAAGGAAAGGTGAGTCCCTGCCTGCACTACAGGACCGGGTGTCTTCCCTTTAAAGACTAGATACCTGGCTGCGCTCCAGGCATGGGCACAGTCACTCTCCCACACACACCGACACACTCATGCACTCATGCGTGCACATGTGCGTCGGCATGCACAAGCAAAGAAAACACTCAGATTTGCAAGTATACACACATGCATGCACACAAATACACACAAACTAAACACACAGGCCCACGCTGCACAATCGCTTACTGAGGAATAAAGTAAAGTAGCAGTTTAAAAATAGTTTGCAGAAGCAGCAGAGAGCGTTAGAGAGCTCTCCTCACTCTGTCTTCTCATCATCACTTCTAGAGGTTAAAGATAGTGTACGGCTGCGTGTGTGTGTGTGTGTGTGTGCGCGTGCGTGCGTGTGTGTGTGTGTGTATGTGGGGGGGGGGGTGTTGTGTGTGTGTGTGCCGCCTTCTCGCTCCGCCTGCTCATCATCACTTTCAGAGGTTGAAGAGACATTTTGTGAGTGTTTGTGCATGTCTTTGTGTGTGTGTGTGTGTGTGTGCGTGTGTGTGTGTGTGTGACTCAACTCTGCTCTGTATTCATCTCTTGTGCTGATCGTGCTCTGAATGAATCTCGCTTTAACCTGCTGGATAGAGAGAGAGAGAGAGAGAGAGAGAGAGGGAGAAGAAGAGAGAGAAGAGAGAAGGAGAGTTAAAGGAATGGATGAAAGCAGAGAGGGAAGGGAGGATTAGAGGGGTGCAGGAGGATTGGAAAAGTGCGTGTGCTGGGCTTTTTTTTTTTTTCTCCCTCCCCTCCCCTCCGCCCCCCCCCTCGATCAGGGGCAATGCGGAGAAGGTGTTAAGATCTGCTGAATTAGCTTACCCATAAGCCTCGGCGGGTCCCTGCGATTAGGTCACTGCTAGGACCAGGAAGTGTAGTTACTGAGGGTGATGCCGAAGGGAGCACACACACACACGCAAAAAAAAAAAAAGAAAAAATCAACTGTGCATTCATTCTCTTAAACCTTTTCATCAGATAGAAGCCAATAGGGCGTTTGGAGCGATAGCAGCGGAGGTGAAAGAAGCAACTTTCTTTGAGTTTATTAAGCTATCAATTCTCTCTCTCTCTCTTTTTACATACATTCAATCTGTGTCCTTCATGCATGTATCCTTTATAGATCCTACACTGTAAATAGTTTGTTTTGAATATTAGACGAATAAGTATATTGCAAAAAAAAGTTTCTTTCTCTCAACCAGTTAGTTACCAAGCTGAAAAAAGAACAAAACTTAGGAATGGAGCCAAGGTTCAAGTCCAGACGGAGACCCTTGTTGCATTTTCTCTCTCTCTCGCTCTCTCTCTCACACACACACACACACACACAAGCAAGAGAAAGTCTCAAACAGCTTACAGAATGAAGGAACCCAGAGGGTGACCTTGACTCGCAGGGCAGCACCAAACCGTTGTGCACCACACGCTGTTCCGTCTATTTTGAATAAACTGTCTCCCAACAAGAACCACCGGTGGCTCGCATCAGTCATCTAAACAGCCAGATCCACACAGAGGGTGGACTCCCATCCATTCGCCGCATCTCATTGGTTCATTCATCAAAGGCCCGCTTCCTGTCCTCCGTCTCCCACCGGAACCAATTTGTTCATAACCCCATGCATCCTGGCACCCTCGCCCCCAGTGCGGAGACAAGTGCCGCTTCCCACATAATTAGTCTGTACCAGGCATTACCGTCACTGTGACAAAAACACGACCTTATCCAGGATGGTCTGCAATTCTGGTCTGCACTGAGGGAGGCGCAGAGGGAGGGGGAGAGCACACGGAGGGAGGTGAGGGGAGATGATAAGGTATGAGCAAAAACTGAGCGAAAGATTAAAAATTTGTTATAATTAGGTTGTGCTGTTAAGGGACCGAGGAGAATGAATGAGAGAGAGGGAGAGACAGAGACAGAAACGAGATTGAGACAAGAGAGAATAAAGAAGACGAGGACAAAAAAAAAAAAACGTCCTGAGAATTAAAAAGTGTAGTCGTCCAAAAGAGAATGGAACGGGGTTTGAAAAGTACATGCTAATGACGGAAAGAGACGGGCAGACAAAGAGAGATGAAGGCTGGCGGAGGGAAAAAGATACACGCAAACAATGAGAGACAGGAGTTTAAGGGAACGCACACAGACATGCACGCACAAACCTATTGATATAGACGAAGCTGCTCGTGAAAATTTGTGAAATGAGCGCAATTGCCTTTAAATGTTTGTAATGTACGTGAAGGAGGCATGACTAGAAACAGGTAGTCTTACATAGAAATAGTGCAGTGGTGGATGGATACATTTACCTTCAACGACAGGTTCATATAGTCAAACCAAGAAGATTTCTACTGTGAGTGAAGTTTTTCTTATTTAATCATGACCAAAGACTTTCCCTTACCTTAAACAAATAGTTTTAGTTGAATAACCTTAACCAAAGTTTTAGCAGTCCCATACCTATCTTAACCCAAACCTTAGCCAAAGTTGTTTACTTGCCTAAAGTTAACCTTTAGTTAGTTAGTTAACCTTTTCAATTTGTGCTATTGTCACATATAATTCAAATGGATCTGCATCTGAGTTCGTGCTCATTTCACAAAATGTTCTGAGACTGTGTTGAGATGGACACAAGGTCAGCAGAACGAGAGAGAGAGCGAGAGAGAGCGAGAGAGGGACGGCAGACAGTCAAACATATGGACAGCGAAACAGATAGACAGAGAGATGAAAGTCAAACAGACAAACGCATCGACGTCTACAGAGACAGACAGGAGGGGGGAGACAGAAGCAGAATCATACAGGGAGAAACAGAAAATTGCCGTCGTGTGCCGCACACAGGCAGAGAGGAGGGGTCCAGGACGGAGTCTGATGTTAAAATAAGCCGCGGAGGGTGGCGGGGTGTGGAGCGTGGGAGTGTGGAGGTGTGAGGTGAGATCTGCCGCTCTCTGAATGCCACCTGCACACAAAGACACGCCGCTTCCATCCACAATGCCAGTAATGACAGGGTGGCGCCGAGCAACACCTACCCCCTTATTAAAACCTGCGTATTCTCTCGCTCATGGGCTTTTTCGGTGACGCACACCCAGGTTTGGGCACACACACACCTTCTGTACACGTGTACGTATATACACATATGCAGGTGCACACAGAGAAGCACACACACACACGCACACACACGTGGGCGAAATGCATCCCGCAGCCTCATTACGCTTCTCTAAACATCAGTTGAAATAAAACTCTAATAAGGAACGAGGGTGGAAAAGGTTAATAACCACCCTTATTAATTTTGGATTAAATACGCTGTAATGAAATCGCAGAGCCGTGCTCAATAAACTGTTAATTTGTTGCACTTCAGATGAAGTATTCCGTCGCCTTGTGATCTCTCCCTGCAGCTGTTGTCTTATCTGTTGGCGGGGAGCTTTTATTTTTTTGGGGGGAGAAAATGAAGGGTAATTGGAGGAGCTGAAGTCAGGCGGCCTGAAAGCTGCGAGGCGATTGGTCGGCGAAGTTGCTTAATTTCTGTTTAGTGAACTTGAGTGACTTATTGCCATGGTGACTCACAATATGCGGGAGATAAAAAAAGTTTTGTGGAAAAGTTAAATGTAGAGGGTTTTTATTGAGATGCATGAGGACAAATTATGTCTGTGTGTGTGTGTGTGTGTGTGTGTGTTTGTGTGTTTTCTTTTTTATTCACTTGGGATGACTGAGTTTGATTGCAGAAGCCTAATATTGTGAGTCACATTTTATTGAAAATGCCAGTGAAACAGTTTGAAGATCAGGGACGTCCCACATGAGATAAGTATTTAAAAAACATCTTTAACAAGTTATTTAGTTTAACAACAGTAGACTCTGACTAGAATGTTAATGACTTGCAACTTCTTACCTCGACTTGGCCATGAAGATAGCATGCTAGAAGGACACAGACAACATTTTATCTCCCTGTTATTACTGGCCTGCGACTATTTAAAGTCACAGTGTGTATTTGCACAGGTATAGGCACTATAATATGTTTAGCAAGGCCAGGCTTTGCTCTTATCCTTAGCACCCAGTTTTAGATGTAAATGGAGAGCGGGGTTTGTCCGAATCCAAACGTATTATTTGGAAATGCGCAAATGCTTTGTCATAAATAACAGCTTTTTCAGAACTTAATTACTTTTCAAGCAATTATTCTAGCGGTGCAATCACTAACACAATCCGTATTGCTTGCTAGAAAAATGTGCTGTAGAGTTGTGTAGTCTGATGAGGGAGAGGGAGGGAGAGCGTTAGCTGTATGGGGGTAAAGCCCAGGGGTTCAATTGGGATTTGGAAGGTGGGGGAACTCTTGACCGTGACCAGGGCAAGCGGGTGGAGGCATGAGGGAAACAGGCAGCTCACCTTCCGCTCATTGAATGTTTTGGTGTGCACAGAAGAGCATATACTGTATATTTGGTGATCAGCTACTAATGTCTTTACTGTTGTGGACTGCTGTGATGCGTAAGAGAGTCTGTGTAGAAAGTGTGGATGATATGAAGTGAATCAGCTCATGTAGTGTGAAGAGGTCCAAGACTTGACAGGACTGAAATCTGAAAGCGATCTTGGCAATGTGAGGTCAGATCAAGGAGGAAGAAAAAGAGAATAAACCATAAGAGAAGTTACTTTTGAAAACAACTCCCGCTTACGTAGATAGTATACATCAGTAGAGATTCCCAACTCCACTTGTTCCACTCTTGTTTAGTCGCTATATGATTTTATTAGGAGGAATAAATCTCATGTAAAATGGCAACATGCCCGGATCAATCAATATAAGTATGCAATCGCAAATTAAGTGAAAGAAGCTGCATACAAAATTATTCACCAGTGTTATCCTTGTATCCTTGTAATGCCGCTTCAAAATCCATTTGAAATGTAAATGTAAACTGCAGCTTCTCTGTCATAAATTTTGCAAATGAATTTACAGTGAACTGTTGTGGATGAATGGGGAAATGTTTTGGATAGTGTGTGATCCCCCATCCGTGACGGCCCATTTTTACCCCACGGTGTAGTGCGCCCCGCTTCCCGACGGGATGGCGAGCATTTATTTAGACTGAAATCAAAATGTAAACAGTCTTCCAGTCTGACTTAAGCTTAAGTGTGCTATGCCTGGCACACGGGAAGCGTGTATCATAAACAGTTGCAGTTCTTCTCCTGCTCCGATCTTGCTCACCAAGGTCAGTTACATGAACAGATTTGGCTTTGGGGATTTCCACATGTGACGCTGATCGTATGCACATTCAGAGTCCCACGCACTCAAAGTGAATGTGTGATCAGAGTGAGGCCCGAAGCTCACGGCCATGTGGCGGGCTGCCATTGGAGGCAGCTAGGTGAAATACATTTACAGTATGCAGATATCTCATTACATGCACGATGACACCGTTTCCCCCCATTTTGTCCAGATCTCTATTTGTGATTAATGACAGAAAAGGTTTAAACACTGAGCAACAAAGCAGCCCACCTACCTCTCCTATTAGCCGATGCGGCGGTCACTACTGCGTGTCGTTCCCAGGCATTAATCTATTTACTACGGGCTCCGTCGCTGAGTGAAAGCAGACTCCACGTTTGCCTTCTCAGCCTCAAAGCTACTCGATCGTGGAGAGAGAGCAAAAGCTGCAGTGTTGGCTTCAGCTTCCTCTTCCCTGTAGTGAAGTCTCCGTAGTGACACAAGCACCATTCAGGCACAGACGTTGACAGTGTACTGTATATATAGAGAAGGCAGCTGTAAAATTATTCTTTTGTATTTGTTAATGGAAATTTGTCTTCTTTTTTTAATGTCATTTAAGAAGTGTCAAAACCTATTGTTCTGTATGACTAACTTTGATTCACCAATGTTTATGTTAATTTCCTGGATGTTCAACATTTCAGTTTGTATCAGAAATCTCACTGTTGCTGAGTCCAGTAGGTATAGATTATTCCAATCTGAGATATCCAAATGTTTCAATGGTGATGGGTCTGCCATATAAAATGATGTCTTCAGTTTAATACATCACTCATAATAGACAAGCTATAACTCATACGGAGTGTGTGCATCTCTCTCTCTCTCTCTCTCCCTATATATCTGTTTCTAAGGTGATATACTGTCTACAAAGTAGGCACTCACTTGGGAGTAAAACAGAGACAAGTGGTCATACTTGAAGGCAAATACGTACAAATGCAAATACAGTCCGATTAATATATGAATTCCCAACCCCTAACCTTAAACTTAAAGGATAATACCAGCGGGGTTTTTTAAAGTTTGTGCCAATCCTCTAGGTTGCCCCTCCCCTTCACATTATTCCTGCTGGTCTCTGCATCCAGTCAGCATAGTTGGAGGTATCAGGGCTCATTTTGCATTTGCTGCCAAGCTATTTGCTGCCATTCATTCTTGTATGCATGAAAAACAACTTCCACAGACTTGAAAATTGCCCGACCTAGATAATCCATCACAGTAAACACAAAGCCTTAATTTGGTTTTGTCAAAGTTTCTGTTGTATCGTTACTTCATTGTGCCCCAGTTGAGTGTTTTTGTATCATTTCACGCTTACATTCTGCTTACTGTCAATCACCTGACACCCACAGGAAGAAATGGAAGTCTCCGCCAGGAAATAATCCCTCACAACATGTCGCCTTACAAACTTTATTGACATCCATGTCCTCTTATTCCTGGACGTTTTTGTGAAACAGCACAGCAGTTCATTTCAAACTAGGTTTGACACCGTAAAAAATATTGTATTTTAAAAACAAAGAAAAAAGAGTAAATGTTAAAAGAAAAATCTAATTACATATGGCATGCGTTGCAAAATGATTGGGAGAAAATTAAATTAGATGTAGACAGTTTGGGGTATGACACTGGTATTCTAAAACATCAGTCTTCTTACTTTGAATATGCTAGCCATGGTGAATGGTGGCAATAAACACAATAAACAACCCATATACTGTATCTAGGTGAATGTTGGTGTTCAACACACAAACACACACACACAGACACACACCGTCTCCACCTCCCACTGCAAATTCCCCAAACACACAGAATTTTCATCCCCGACACCACTTTCCCTACACCGACACAAAAGGTTGATGACACCATAGCTGACTCAGCCAGACGGTAGAAATCTTCATTGTGCTAATTAGATCCTTCGCTGTCTGTTAAAGACTTTTATCTCCCCCGCATCTCCATGCCCATCTAATCTGGCCTTATCTGCAGGCTCCATCTCAAGGTGATTGCTGAGATAGTCTCTGCCATGGAGTTAAAAGGAGCACCATCGTCTGAGTGAGCAGAAATAGTATCTCATTTCCCCTCAGTCAAACTTGTCCAAAGTCAGGCTTCCCATCACGGTGTGTGTGTATGTGTGCGTGTGCGTGTGTGCGTGCGCACATGTGCATACGGGTGTTTGTGAATGTGTGTGTGTTTTCCAATCGTTGCCATCACCCTTGGGAAGATTCTCAGAATTGGTACAAAACGTTCTCATTTTGTCGGTACAGGCCATCATGCAGCAAACAAATGCGCGCACACACACACACACACACACACACACACACACACGCACACACACACGGGCACGCACACACGCACAATGAAGTTAAACAAAAACACAGCTGGCTCACTCAAACCCCAGCCAATTGGTTTTGTTGCAGAATAAACATTTTTATTCAATACCACTACCAGCTGTGTTCAGGTCATTTTCATACTGTTTATACACTTTTTTGTTCACATTTGGTTTGTTACATTTGGAGCCCATCAGGGATTCAAACTCCTGCTTCCTGCTCAGGCAAACATTTCAGCAAAAAAAGGCTCCAGATGATTTGGATGAGGCCGTTTAACTGTGTGTCGACATCGCAGTCAGCATCCATTTCAGACAGCTGAGCACATGAGACAAGCCGGCCGCTCGCAAACACTGGCCACGGGTCGCCTGTTAGTAGGTGAGGGAGAGTTGCCTACAGCTCGACTTCTGGCAGCATCCAAACGCATGCTAATCTCTCTTCCTATCCTGCCTATATACTGCTGCATCATCACCAGCTCTGCAGCTACATTACATTACCTAAAGGTATAGTGCTGCAGTGTGGCTGCTAGTTATCTGACTGCATCGTGTGATCTATTTTCCCTGCAGGCTCTTAAATAGGCCTGTGCTTCCTTCCTGGGGAATAGGATAAAAAAGACAAAACAAAAGATTAGGCTGTGTTTAGAGTCTGTCTCGGCCTTTATAATGCTCAAACAGGCTGGTGAAGACTGACAGGCTCACTTGTGAAAAAGGGGCTTGAGCCATGCCCAGAGGGGCGGAATGGAAAATCAAACTTTGGACGGAGTTGGGGGAAAGTTCCAAATTCTCTGCCACACTGAACACCTTGTTTGGATCGGATTGTGTTTTTGTCTGTTGCACTTTTAGCAAAATCTGTAAAGTAGTTGTTTTCGCATCTGTTGGCAAAGAGACACAGACCAATCAAGCCAAATCCTTCACATTTGGCTGGGAAGCTGACATTTCCCAAGCTGGCAATCTGTGTGTTATGGTTCTTTTATGTCCCGCCACTATGGCACATTATGTCATCACGGTGGAGTCTGTCTGTCTGTATATAAACACATTGTTGTGAACACAGTGACTAACAATACATCACTTCACCACAGGTTCCCTCTATAGAGCAGATGATCTGTTTAGACTTTGGAGCACCTTGCCGCATAAATTTGCATACTGATGAGGGAAAACTGTTTTTCTTTAAACTACTTTAACTCCTTAATGCCTTTAAGATAGACTTCATGTTAATACCACCTATGTGTTATGTGAAGACAAGTATGTTGACAAAGAAATATTTCCTTATCAATGCATTAATTAGCTTAAGTAATGATCACATTAGCATAATCAGCTATGTTTAATACAGTATATCATGGTGATTATGGCAGGACATTAGGCAGCTCAAGTGCCTCTTGTTATGTATGGTGTATTTTTTATGCCCCTGGCTGCCAAAAAGAAAAGTAAAGTTGAATTAAATTAAGGTGGTCCATTCTTGCAGGTGTTTGAATGTTCACCAGACCTTCAGTGGCTGGAATACTTATGGGACTAGGTAATATTTAAACACCCGCTGCAGCAATGTTTCTTTAACTACGGTTTAGGGGACTGTGACTAGTGGGTTCCCATGATAAGATGGAGATTATATTTTCATGCACCTGGTCCGAAGGCAAGAGACTGAATTTCATATTTCATCCCCCCGGCTGAAAAAACTTAAAACCCCCTGTGCTGGAATCTGTGCCAAAGGTTTTAAAGAGGCAACTAAATAAAGAAAACTTGTCTTCCCATACAAGCCTTTAAGCCACACTTTCTGCACAAAGAGACCCATGGAAGACTGCTATCTGCGATTCCCCATTAAAAATCTGTCATGGATTTGTAGTGTTTAGAATGCAAAGGGCCACTGTGTGCAAAACTGGTGTGCTATAGCCTATCAGAGGCCTACTGAACACAATGCTGTCAAACACTGACAAATGCTGGACGGTTTTATTTATTAACAGAGTTTGAGACTTATATGAGGTACATGATGATTGGCTTGTATTGTAAAACAAAACATCAATGATTATCATAATAATAATAAGTAAATGTATTAGTGTAAGTATTATAGTGGACAATTATAAGCTTAGGGAGATGGAAGAATTTCATTACATTTTGTCCATAACCAACAACAATACTGCTGCGCAAGACAATTGCCAACCTGGATTGTTTGGGGAAGTGGACACACACACACACACACACACACACACACACATTTGAATCACACACACGCACACATTTGAATAGGCGCATTACTCAAACACCTGACTACCACAGCCAAGCCCAGAACACCCACAGGGAGCAGTGTCTGCTGGGTAACTGATTGTTTTAAAGTTAGCTTTCATCTGTCACACAGATTTAAACATTCATATTAAAAACACACACGTGAGCATAAATGTACACACACACACACACACGCACGCACACAAACACACACACACACACACACACACCACACACACACACACACACACACACGCACACACACATTCGCATTAGTTCCACCCTTTTAAACATTCATGATTTCATTCTTATGAACAGACACACTTTATTATTCCCTTTTCTTTCTCTTTTCTACTTTCCTCCTATACAGCGTTCTCCCATGACAATATCACAATATCATGCCGGCAGAGAAAGCAGCTGTCGTGACAAACCTTGAACACTGTGTTTGTGTGTGCGTGTGCATGTGCACATGCGTGCGTGCGCGTATGTGCGTGTGCTTATGTGTGCTTTTCAGTGAGTGTTAGTGTTTTTCTTCATTTTCTTGTTTTGATAGCAGAAAGACAAATAAAGTTACATTTCAAATCCTATCTTCAGCCTTTCAAAACAACTTGTGTGACCTGATATGAAAATAACTGCAAATAATGAAACTATTTCTAATCCTACTGCTAATACTTCTATTACTACTATTACTACTACTTCTACTGCCATTACAGACACTATTGCTACTATTCCTTTTAATACTGGTACTACTACTACAAATACTACTACTACAGCTTCTACTAAAAAAAAAAACTCCTCTCCCATTCACAAGGTCAGCTGTCTGCCATGCACCTAGTGGTGGAATTTAGGGATTTTGTAGTGAAATTTCTACTAGCCCGGACAAATTATTACTAGCCCAGTATGTAGGCAGATCATAAAATTATTTACATGCATAACAACCACAAGTTTCTTTCATATTATCACTAGCTCAGTAGCCTATAAGTAATCCAGTGTTCACATAACAAGGTAAACCATGCTTTAAAAATATAGACATACAAAAATGGTGTTGTGCTATGTGTATGTTGTGTGTGAGGCAGGCCTACATTTGCAAAAAAATTGATACATTTGGTTTTTAGGTGACACTCATTCATAGTGTTGCTGCTCGTTTACGTTAGCTAGCCAGCTACTTCTGTCAGTGAGCTAAAGAACTGTCTGTCTGTAACGTCATGGCAACAGTGCAGCGCTCTGATAGGCCGAGGCAGTGACCAGCCGTCGGATTTTAAGGCAGAACCGAAGAAATAGAATCCAGGCAGCTGACTGAGAAGCGAGGTTGAGATTGAGAATCTGTTGCCCAGTCTCACTCTCCAGCTGGGCTAGCGCTGCCTTTTCTGGACTGGAGCTTAACTCCGTGCCCTGCATGTACCTAAGGAAACAAAATACGGATTAGTCACAGGATCAAGATCCACAGAGGGCCTGGAACACACAAAAGGCTTTCAGAGCTGCACCACAGCTAGGACTGCACATGGCCTTCATATTCACCCTGTTTGGAAGTTTATAGGGAGATCATTGGAAACTCGAGATGCATCAGATCTCTTCCAGGCTTACCATTTAATCCCACACTAAAATTAAAACACTTTCACAGATACAAATTGTAGTTGAACATTGTTTTTAAGGGTCTATTCTTGTCCAGGGAGATAGCCCATAATGTATTACAAGCCACCATTATTCAAACTGTATCTATTATGCGCTGAGAGGCTTAATTTTTGCATGTACTTATAAGCAAAGAGAACAGTAAATCACATAATTTACAGTCGCAGAGGATGAGGCAATAAAATCGCAACCATTAAATGAGGTTTTCAGAGATGAAATTAGTTTTCATGCAATTATGGATCTCTACTAATTCCTGACACACAGGCCCTGTGCATGAAGACAGGGAGGCGGTGCGCACCTACACACAGACACACACACATACGCACGCACTGACACACACGCATTCACACACTCTCACTCACACAGATACAGACGCGTACACTCGCAAACGTCACCTCAGGCATGATTGAGTGTCTTTGGTCTTGTTAGTGCCTTGTCGTCACAGGAGAGCGTAGTTAATTAAACGTGCACGTGATGTTTATTAAGATGGCTAACAAGACATCCACCCACACTCCTTCAAACCTCTCTCTTAACTTCATTAGCTCGATCCGACACGTACAGCACTCTGCACCATAGAAACAGAGGACTGAGTCTGCATGCACGCACACAAGTTTGCAGGAGTTGGAGTTTGAGGATGTATGAAATTGATCCCATTTTCACCACGGTATGTGTACAGTTGTGTGTGTGTGTGTGTGTGTGTGTGTGGGCTTACATGTGTCCGTCTGTGTGAGCGCACACACACACATAGGCTTGTGGGTTTGCATGTGTAAGTGTGATGGTCCTTTGACTGAGAGTGGCAAAGGTGGCTGCCTACGCAGTTAGCGTTGCTAGCGGTACAATTAGAGGTGCCGGAAGAGTGTGTGAGTGTGTGTGTGTATGTGTGTGTCTGTGTCTGTGTGTGTGTGTCTGGTCTCCCTCTGAGGGAGGCTTTTAATAGAAGTGCAGAGACAGATGGCACGCACTCATTACAGAGGGATAGATTAACACATCTGAAACGCTCTGTCCTCTTCCTATCTGTGTCTCCCTCTCAATCAACCGCTCTTCATCCCTCCTTTACTCGCCAGGCCGCTCTTGCTCTCCTTTGCCCTCTCACACAACGCCTCAAGGCTTTAAAAAAACATCAGCCAATCAATACATCCACATAAGCCTCTGCCCTCAACCATTGCATGCGCCTCGTATCATTTTCTCTGTTACTGGAAGGAAGCATCATAATCAGATAGTCTGGTATAGCACACGTTCCACAGAAAAACACTCAAACTCCACTCTGACACACACACACACACACACACACACACACAGAAAAAGTTCAAGCTTATTCAGTTCTGAATAATTTCCCTGCTTTCGCACAAGGGAAGCTGTGTAGAAGCTCTAATGCAGTCCTGAACCATAATACCTCAATTGGGGAGTTGAAATATTAAAACTAGCATCCTGCAATAAAAAAAAAATATATAAAAAAAACTCATGATATAAAAATATATGAAATATTTTTTTGTCCACTTCCACCAGCCCTCCCCCATGCTCCAATTCCCTTTCAGGAGAGATTGAAAAGTCTCTAAGAGTCTTCCGTCTCATGCCTACGCCTGTCAGAGATCTCCGTGGTGAAAAGAGGAGAGGAGCGCTAAGAAGGGTTCGTATAGATCAAACACTTTATAATGTAGTCCGATGACGCCGGAGACTCCAAACGCCATTACCCACGATGACACGCTGCCAAATCGCCATCAGAACCTCCCTGTCAGCTTTTAAGGAAATAGACTTCTTTTTCTTTCTTTTTTTTTTTTTTTTTTTTTTTTTGAAGGGAAAAAGGGCTTTTGACAGTTAAGGAGCGAGATGGGGGGAAAAGAAGAGGCCGCTGAGAAGTAGCGTGATGGAGAAAAAGAGAGAGAAGAAAGAGAAAGAGAGAGAGAGAGAGAGAGAGAGAGAAAGAATGGGAGGAGGAGGCTCTCGGTCAAGATGAGAAGCTGAGAGGTAATTGCCTCTATTATAGAAGAAGAGGGGAACGATGAAGAGGGGAGAGAGAGAGGGGGGGGAAGAGTAGGAGGAGGAGGAGGAGGAGGAGGAGGAGGAGGAGATGTTAAAGCCACTCCATCCGGCTTTAAAAGGTCACCTATGATGTCTATGGAGTTGCGCTGGCCCATTATGAACACACACACGCACACGCACACGCACACACACACACACACACGGCTCTACTGTACGTGCCGGGGAAGTAAGTAAAACAACTGAAACTTTTTTTTTTTTTTTTTTTTTTTTTTTTGCTTGTTCCAGTGCTTTCGACCAGCATCACCCAGCATCACCCAGCATCACCCAGCATCACCCAGCATCACCCAGCATCACCCAGCATCACCCAGCATCACCCAGCATCACCCAGCATCACCCAGCATCACCCAGCATCACCCAGCGTCCGTCGTGTGCTGTAGATTCCCTGTGTATCTTGAAAAAACTGAATTTAATTTGAAACGAAAAAAAACACAAAAAACACCTTAGATACTCATATACGTAATCTCACACACTCACTCGCTAATCAAATGGTCCGATATTTTTTTGTCCGGGAAAAAAAAACCACAAAAAAAAAACACAAAAAAAAAGCTTTTTCTCCCTAAATGGAGAGAGCAAATTGAAACGGGCCTCAGCCTTGGTGGTAACGGTTGCCTCTGACCTCTCTGTATCTCTCCACACAATCGGCCTTGTATCTCTGATGCCTGAATGCATAAGCAGCTAACCTGTCTTCACCTCTGTCTTGCTTCCTCAACTCCCCCCCCCCCTCCCCCCCCCCCCATCGCTCCTTTCACTCTCAAGGCCCAATAGAGGTTTATCAGCATGTCTTTTTCTCTACTTTCTTATCTTCCCTTCCTTAGCATATGTTAAGATCCTAAAGGAATAGTGCGTTTTCTCCCACGTTACGCTGCTCTTTCCTTTTCTGTTCTCCGTCCTCCTCCTCTCCGCTTGTTTTTGCCTCTCCCCTTTACCTCTAAGGACTGTAGCGTTACCCGTCTCATTCGTCGCCCCTTCTCTCTTTCACCCGCCTTCCCTCCATCCCTCTCCTCTTTCTCTCGCAATCACGTTCCATTCCTTCTCCTGTTCCTCCTTCCTTCCCTCTCTCCCCATCACCTCATCCCTTCCTATTAAACCCCCCCCTGACTCATTTCCTTCGTAAATCTCGTCCTTCCATCACTCCTTTCTAGTCCATCTCAAATCCCCCCCTTTTTTCTCCCCTGCTTCATCCCTCCCTCTCCTCTATCCCTCCCCAAATTTTGCCCTCCTTACCTCTCTTCCTTCTCGAGCCATTCCCCCCCTTTTATCTTCAGCCTATATCCTCCCTCCCTCCCTCCTCTCCCAGCCCTCTCTCTCAGCTCTCCTCTTAACCCTCCCTCCCTCCCTCCCTCCCTCTACTCTCCCTCTCTTTCACCTGCCGCAGTGTCGCCGGTGAGGCTGTCTGTGAGATAAGCAGCCCCAGTGTAGAGCCATCAGGTTCCTGACAAGATAGAGCCCCACGTGTTCAGGCGTGACCCACAGCCAGGCAGCCATTGAACCTGTCAGTGAGAAACTGGCGGCTCGGGGCACAAGATGGCGGCCGGCGGACATCGCAGAACTCACAGAGGAGACCGTTTAAAGTATGAATTGTTGTTTAGACTCGCCGGAGAGGTTTGACCTTGTCCACCTCAAGCTTGCTGTCAAGAGTCGTAGACTGGATAAGGTTGAGCGGGGGGCAGACACAGAAAGTCTTGCGCGGGAGCAAAAGCACAAACGCTTGGACTCACAGTTGTATTCACACACACACACACACACACACACATATACACACACATGCGCGAAAAAAAAAAAAAAAAAGACAAATTACACTAAGTAAAAGAATCTGACAGATAATAGCCCACAACCACAGACATGACAAGCCTAACGCGAACGTACCGAATAATAGTGCATACGTTTTATATTAGAAAAAGTCATCATCATTCCCAAAGCGCGCGCATCCGCCCAAACACAGCCACTCGTGAATACCTAATCAGCCGCCCACCTACGCACACACATACATGCACACACCAGCGTCCCTGTAGGCCCGGTGGCACAGCATTTGTCTTGTAGTAGGGCCGGTGGCTCATACCAATTAGCGGAGCAGAAGAGAGAGATTTAAACCATGATGACACCATGGTGTTTTTTATCCCACAGGCCACTGGGGCCTCCAAAGCAGAAATCACAAGTGATCAGATCACATCAAAGTGCTAACACAGGCCAGATGACACACACAGATGTACCTCCACAAACACATAAGCACACACACGCACACACGTGCATACAGTATACACATAGACACGTGCACACACACACACACACACACACTTGGGTGTATGCAGTAGTATTTACGGATGCCTGCACACAACACACATGTATACAGACATATACAGTACAGTATAGTTCCTGCAGCTGTGAAGGTGGTTAATATTAATTAAAGCACAGGCATTATCAAACCCCATCTGGTCAAGGGATTTGATAATGTTGTGTATGATGTAATGATAAAGGCTGGTCAGTGCAGGACGGAGATCATGCTGTAGACTGGTATACACACACACTCACAGCAGCCTCTCTGGTAGGGCTCAATGTGTTCAATTGGCCCACTTCAAATGTATTAAATTCAAAATGAAATTGGCCCAGGGTCCAATACCAGGGCTGCTTTTTTAAAACTCACTTTTAATTTCAAGAGTTTTTGACAAAACAAAACCAGTGCAATTTTTATGCTGATGATACTGGCATTTACTGCTGTGCATCTACACCCAATCAGGCTCTTGAGAAATAACCTTTTGCTTTTGAAATTGCAGTCTCAGCTCTGTCAACTGAAGCTTACAGTGAATGCGGGCAAAAGTATTTTAATGATTTTTCCTTGATGGAGGCAGTATCTTGTTAAAAATGCTTGTTTTTTTGTTTTTTTTTACTGATAATTGGTATATTAAAAAAGCCCTATGACTGACTGGTCGTCTTTCTTTTAAACATCATATTAAACCCTTGCGAAAAAAGTTGGAAACAATTTTATTTTGGTGTTTTTTTTTATTTGCGTCTGGGAGAAGGCTGTGAGGACAGTGATTATAGGGCTCTGCTGTGTATGGGCATTAGCTCTGTGTCTTTGCATGTTAGATGGCTATTTATCATAGCGCTCTGAGATTTGCAAAAAAGGGAAACACAAAAAAAAAAAAAACATTATGTTCCAGAACTGAATAACCATTTCTGCCCATGCGAATGCTCAGTCACTGGTGTAGCTTATATTTATTCATGAGGCCATTCTGGTTGTGCTCGCCTCTTATTTATGTATCTAGATTACAGAAAACTGCAGAGGTGGCTACAGAAGGAGTTCCCAAGATTCCCTTCTGCGGACTGTCCCCAAAGCTTCGTCAACAAACACGGGCGAGAAATCCATCTAGATCTCTGCCCTGTCTGTGAGGAATAGCCTGCAGGAAGATTTGGAGATTTAAAGAAGCGGCTCTTCTCGCCGAGTTCAAAGCAGTTGGAAGATGAATCCAGTGGGAACTGTCAAAGCCTTGAATAAGTTGCTGTCTGTCTGGCATTTGGATTGTACTACTGTTTCTTTTCTCTCTCTCTCTCGCTCACTGCCTCTCTTCCTACATCTCTCTCTCTCTCTCTCTCTCTCACATGTGTTCCTTCTTCCTCACTTTCATTCATGGGTGTAGTTTTTGTAGATTTTTTTTTTTTATATGTATTGTATGGCTTTGTATGATGATCTAAAAGACATCTAAGCGGGACTACCCTGCTGACATAAAGGCCATGGGCTTATATTGTACACGCCTGACTTTGTAAAGCACACCATATGTGATAATTTCATATGTTAAAGGGTCCTGTTGAACTTGTGAACTGTGTGTGTGTGTGTGTGTGTGTGCGTGTGTGTGTGCGTGGCGGTACCCTTGCTTAAAGGCAAAGCGCCCTGAGGGGGGTCACAGAGAAACCACTCAGAGAATGAATAAATAACCTCTCTATCTTCCTCAGTCATTACCCCTCTGTTGTCTTCCTCTTCCTCTATCTCTCCATGATTCCGGAAGGAAGGCTTCCCATTCATCTATTTTTCATGCCGCTTGTGTAGTTTTCATCTGTGAAAAGGGTGCTGTCTAAGCTCTCTGCTCTTCTTTGCCCCCTAAAAATAAGACACCCTTAATATCATCGACTACCTGCAACCCTTACTCCCTCCATCAACTCATCTCCTCTCTCTCTGCCTCTGCGAGGGAGTGTGTAAGTGTGTGTGTGTGTGTGTGCGAGCATGTACTGTCTGTGTGCCTCTGTGTGTATTTGTGTATTCAGTGTGTGTGTGTGCGTGTGTGTGTAGGAACAACAACTCATCTCCTTACTCATCTCCTCCCGGAACAAATGCTTCCTGAGTGAATTTTGCTTTCAGAGGCGCAATCTCCCCTCTAACAATAATGCTTCCTTTTAAAGATACCTAGGACATCGCACACGCGCACGCACACACACACACACACACACACAGAGTCTTAAGAACAAAAACATCCGCACTGGCCTTCTGCTTGCCCTAGTTAAGAGAACACGATGTTCACTAGTCCTCCACATGTATGATGAGGAAGGAAACATTGGTGTCATGTCAAGAATGACATTAAGAGAGGCAGCGGAGTAGAAGGAGGGCAAAAAAAGCAAGACATTGCGTGTGTTAGGGTGTATGTGTGTGTGTGTTCTGTGTGTGTGTGTGTGAGAGAGGTGGGGGGGTGGGGGGCACGATTCTTAACGGGTGAGTGAATTTACTGTGGTTCTCTTCTTGAATGGACATGACCATATGCGGTCTGCTTGTTCATGTGCATGTGTCTATATGCTGCATCCTACTGTGAGCATTCCCTCCCTATATACTCTATATTACATTATATTATCGCATATACAATGAAGACCTTTTTTTCATTGCTGCTTGGATAATCTAAATATTAGGTAAACAACCACCGCATACTCGGTTTTGATGAGAATTACAATTATTTTTGTTTTACAGCATGCTTTATAATTACCACTTAATTTTACAGTAAGATGCAGCAGTGACTAAATTTCAAAAGGGAACATATCCAGTGATCTGATGCTAGGATAAAGCTTTTGCATGATGTACTACCTCATTTGAAAAAGTTCTTATTTTG
>NC_135999.1:8129968-8309968 GCF_048128805.1 Centroberyx gerrardi | reverse complement strand
TGTCCCTTTTTCCTATTACACAGGGAGTTTTCCTAAATCTGCATCCAGTTACAAACTTGTTCATACTTTAGTTACAGCTAAATTCGAACCTCTTGGCACCCTCACTGGCAGTCAGTTCATTTGCATCGTTTTAACATCATGAAATAATCCTTTAAATGTTTGCTAAAAAAACACGGAACTTGCAACACAAGTCATCACAGAACAGCAGTGCCACAACGTAAAAAGTTCACTGTCACATTCATATCTCTTGCAACCACAGCTGAGGTTAAATTACCAATACAGCCTTACTTAAAGAATCACCGCAGTAACAAATGGCCTGTGTACAGTGCAACGATATCAACTTCTCAGATGTAGAGAAACAGGATGGAGTGTGTGGTTCTTGGTAACTCTTGAATAAAGCCATTAAGATGTTCTGAAATAAAGATGAGATCTTGAAGTTAAGGTGGATTTAGGATTTGTCTCTACAATGGCAAAATTCTCTTGTCTTTACGTTTCGAGAGCCTATAGGCAGTGAGGATTTTGTTTGGCATAATAGCTGAATATTTCCCCGAACATTTGCCCAAACACTGACAACAATTGGAATTCTAGTGTAATGTGATTTCCACTTTAAAGATAAGCCTTCCTACAGCTCTGACTAGGGGACTGTGTCGCATGTTGAATGCCATTACCGATGTCTCTCCATCGCTGATTATGGGATAATGGTTGTCAGTCAACTAGAAATGCAGAGGTGAACATTTACATTTAGATATGTGTTTGTGAACGGAAGTCATAACTAGGCATATTAAGCGCAGCGGGCGATGCCACCGTCCATCTGAATTCTCAGCACACTCACAAGACGAATGGATGAGAGACGGAGACAGGGGAGGTGTAATCACAGAACAGATAATAGAAAGTGAAGACAGGAATCAAGCCGTTTTGGCCAAGTTGCGCGATGTGATGAAAATCAATGAGCGCTTCTGCTATGCCAACCTGGCGCCCCAGTATATCCGTGTCTCACAAAAACAATCTTTCGCCACTCATCAATACAATTAATGTGCAATATTGGCCAGGGCTGCAAGTAAAACCGTACAGCACTAAATGGTGGAGATGAGTGCAATGAGCCAATGCATTAGATATATAAATAGGCAGTTTGGCTGCAGTGGGCTCAGTAAACAGCCACACCGCCATCTAGTGATGTGGGAAGGGAGCAGAAGCTTGAAAGCTGCCAGTCGAAGTTACATTAGCAGCTGCTCATAGTGCAGGGGAGCACTGACCTTGTGTGTGTCATTGGGGATATAAACATCCATTCAGGTATTCTACACACAAGCAAGGTGTACAAACACATGCACATATCACACAAAGACAGGCAGACACACACCCACACACACACACACACACACACACACACACACACACACACACACACACAGAATCCACATATACACATACAGGAGATTCAATGCACAAACATAGATATGCAACCCTTGTCCACAAACTCATACTTTACAACAAGACACAAACACAAATACTCATACAGCATTCTGCAGTAGAATAAGAAATATGTTGCAAATGTGCACCAGACAAGGAAATGCAAACACAATCATACACAAACAGATGAGTCTGTGTGAAAGTGCACAATAATAAAACAGGCCGGGCCAGAGCTCATAACACTGACAGCGCGGGCATCCTGTTGGTAATGATTTGCACGTCTAACAAATGTGTGAACAGTCCCTCTGCTCTGGATGCCTCAATAAACAGTTTCCTTTGCAATTGCAAGCGGTTGCACCGATGCACGAAACATAGGCGACCACACACACACACACACACACACACACACACACACACGCACACAGGGCTGCAGTGGCTGACCAAGCAGTTGACGTTTGACAAGTGGATGAAAACAGTTGTGGTTTCTGCAGACCCTGAACCCTTTACTCTGCAGAGGACCTTGAGCCGAAAACAACAAAGCTGAAAACCTTTTGTGCAGCATCTGCGCCAACGTGCATGAGCAGCAGCATTGTGAACATATATGCACACACATGCACGCTCGCACATGCATGCATATATGTATGCATTCACGCATTCACATGCACACAGAAATACACACACCACACACGCAAATATACACATACACACACACACAGACACACACACACACACACAAGCACTTTTGAAAAACTTCCTTTCCAGCTGGCCTTGCTTTTCAGTTGTGTTAATTTTTCAGCTCAGCTTAGTTCGTTTTAATCAGCATCATCTAATAAGTCTCCAGGCTCCGCTCTGTCATACACCATTTCTGTTTCCCGCTCTCCTTGGACTGGAGTTCAAACCCAAATCCATTTTTTTTGCAAGTAGATAAATTTATGTAGTGGTAACTTTCAAATCCCACTGTAAGTCAAGGCCCATTTTGTTACAATGTTTACAAATTGTTAAAACAATTCACAATGCCTAAGCACTTTTCCTTTTTAGTCATACACTTTAAATGTGTGTCAGAGCTCACTCAAGGAAGTGATTAATGCAATTAATAATGCAAACAGTGGCCATCTTGGTGGGGGTTTTTTTGTTGCCATAGGTGGAGTTGTACTAAAATTCTGGATAAGACTGCACACTATAACCACCTTGAACAGGCTTTTAATTCAAAACGATGCACAAAACAATATATACAGTTTCGTTACAAGTTGCCAGCAGGCAGCAGAGGGCATTGCAGTTTGGAGAGTAAATAAGAAGACCTACTCCTTAAGTTTTAACCATTCCATTTATTGTTCTCCTCATCATACGCTGCTGTGGAGAGCTCAGGTGTAAACACTCATCAACTACTTTGGACGTAAAACAGCTTATGTTTTCTTATCTGTGAGAGGAGAAATACGGGAGAAGTGGAACATATTGAGTTTGAGAAACTCTATACCCTGTAGCCTATTATGTTAACACACAGCCTCATTAATGGCAATTGTGTCTGGAGTCTGGCCAATAGGGTCATCTGTGTGTCCCAGTTTTGTGAGGCCTCAATGTTTGGTCAGCGGACGGATTTGAATCTGTGCCATTAATGTAGTTCACTGGATCAGAGTGAACTCTGTAAATTCGACAGTATTATTACTGGCGAATCAAAATTTACTCAATAAAGACAAATTTGAGTAATAGAGGTGAACTTTTCCTCTCTGTTGTATCTTTAGTGGCTTTGGTTATGTCTTGATTTGTCTTTAGTGAATTTCAAGACATTTTTCAGTCTTTATTTTAGTTTTAAGGTCAAAGGAGTATATGACAGCTAAACATGAGTTATGCATGTTTTGGAGGCTTTGAAAGGTTTTCTTGTAGTGGTAATATTTCAAAATATTAAGTTAAAATAGACCTGTATTTGGCATTATTATCAGTTATTAAAGTTCTAGTTCAGACTTTGGTTCACCCTGGCTGCACTGTAAACTTTCACACTGCTTGAGGATCTAATTTTTTTTACAATGTAGTTCGGTTATTATTTAAGTAACATATTAATTTATCCCCTTACAGACCTGAACTGCATTTTGCATTACCTGTAAATGTATTCAGCCTTACTTGTCAAGCTATGGGTGCAGTGAAACTTAAACTTCTCCAGGTTTTTCCTCCAGAGATCCAGTGGGATCTCTGTGTTCCTGTTCTGTTCTGTACTGTACTGTACTGTACTGTACTGTACTGTTCTGTACTGTTCTGTTCTGTACTGTTCTGTTCTGTTCTGTTCTGTTCTGTACTGTTCTGTTCTGTTCTGTTCTGTACTGTACTGTACTGTTCTGTTCTGTACTGTTCTGTTCTGTTCTGTACTGTACTGTACTGTACTGTTCTGTACTGTTCTGTTCTGTTCTGTACTGTTCTGTTCTGTTCTGTTCTGTACTGTTCTGTTCTGTTCTGTTCTGTACTGTACTGTACTGTACTGTTCTGTTCTGTTCTGTACTGTTCTGTTCTGTTCTGTACTGTACTGTACTGTACTGTACTGTACTGTACTGTTCTGTTCTGTACTGTTCTGTTCTGTACTGTTCTGTTCTGTACTGTTCTGTTCTGTTCTGTTCTGTACTGTACTGTACTGTACTGTACTGTACTGTACTGTTCTGTTCTGTTCTGTACTGTTCTGTTCTGTTCTGTTCTGTACTGTTCTGTTCTGTTCTGTTCTGTTCTGTACTGTTCTGTTCTGTTCTGTTCTGTACTGTACTGTACTGTACTGTACTGTTCTGTTCTGTTCTGTACTGTTCTGTTCTGTTCTGTACTGTACTGTACTGTACTGTTCTGTACTGTTCTGTTCTGTTCTGTACTGTTCTGTTCTGTTCTGTTCTGTACTGTTCTGTTCTGTACTGTTCTGTACTGTTCTGTTCTGTACTGTTCTGTTCTGTTCTGTTCTGTACTGTTCTGTTCTGTACTGTTCTGTACTGTTCTGTTCTGTACTGTTCTGTTCTGTTCTGTTCTGTTCTGTACTGTTCTGTACTGTTCTGTACTGTTCTGTTCTGTTCTGTACTGTACTGTACTGTACTGTACTGTTCTGTTCTGTTCTGTTCTGTACTGTTCTGTTCTGTTCTGTTCTGTTCTGTACTGTACTGTTCTGTTCTGTTCTGTTCTGTTCTGTTCTGTACTGTTCTGTTCTGTTCTGTTCTGTTCTGTACTGTTCTGTTCTGTACTGTTCTGTTCTGTTCTGTTCTGTTCTGTTCTGTACTGTTCTGTTCTGTAATGTTCTGTTCTGTTCTGTTCTGTACTGTACTGTTCTGTTCTGTACTGTTCTGTTCTGTTCTGTTCTGTACTGTTCTGTTCTGTTCTGTACTGTTCTGTACTGTACTGTTCTGTTCTGTACTGTTCTGTTCTGTTCTGTTCTGTACTGTTCTGTTCTGTTCTGTTCTGTTCTGTACTGTTCTGTTCTGTTCTGTTCTGTTCTGTTCTGTACTGTTCTGTACTGTACTGTTCTGTTCTGTTCTGTACTGTTCTGTTCTGTTCTGTTCTGTTCTGTTCTGTACTGTTCTGTACTGTTCTGTTCTGTTCTGTACTGTTCTGTTCTGTACTGTTCTGTTCTGTTCTGTTCTGTTCTGTTCTGTACTGTTCTGTTCTGTTCTGTTCTGTTCTGTACTGTTCTGTTCTGTTCTGTACTGTTCTGTTCTGTACTGTTCTGTACTGTACTGTTCTGTTCTGTACTGTTCTGTTCTGTTCTGTTCTGTTCTGTTCTGTACTGTTCTGTACTGTTGGCAAAAAAAAAATGGCAAAAGGCTGGAGAGTGAAGTTACAGTGAGAGATTATACTGTATCTGTAATCTTCTCTCAGAATCTCAGAAAATGATGCAACTCTACATTGTACAAACATAGGCATCAGAGCGTCCATGTAAATTTTTTTTTTGTCTATAAAGGGACTTGACTAAATGCATTGTATTGCCCACAAAAGTACAAGGTATTGTAGGGCTGCAATCAGTGGAAAATGTAGCACCAAGTTGGAGGTAGGGGTTGGGTTTTGGTTTCTTTGTTTGCTCTTATCTTCAAGTGTCTTCCGATGACATTTGTTTGAAATCTTACATCAATGCCCAGCCCATCACTTAGCATCACACACAGAGAAAAGAACCACAGATGAAAATGTTCCATTCAACTAGCCAATCATCGCTTGCATGTCCTTTAACGGAAAAGTCTGTGCTCATCACACATGGCATGTGAAGAAGACCTGTGTCGCTGCCTCTCAACTCCAGATCATCATCACTTATGGACAGGCTGCATATTTTTCTGACCGTTCTCTTAGGTAATATTTTGGCACAGTTATATAAGATTAAGTTTTAATTGTTACATTCCACTTTGATAATGACTTCATACTTACACAGTGTTGCTGTGTTGAGCAGTAACCTGCATTTACTGTAATGTTGAGCGCTGCAATACTGTTCACATTTCACCCTGCTTTCATGATTGCTTTTGTATTCCAGGAGCTGTTTTCTCTAGTCGGGATGGGATCTCTGGATCAGAGTTAGAGCTGACAGTCAGACCAGGAGACAACATCACTCTCTACTGTGACTGCAAATTCTCAACTGGAGTTTACATAGTGTGGTTCAGGAACTGTTCTCACGAGAACCAGCCTTCCCTCATTCTGAGAACAAAAACATATCTGAATCCTTTCCCTCGCTTTAATTTGGTGAGGAACAATTCCACTAAATCCTATGACCTAAATATTGAGAACATCAGTGTTTCTGACCTGGGCCTCTACTACTGTGGAACTGAAGAGACCAAGGTGGAGGAAAGGGAAAAAATTACTGACACAATTATTTACAAATATGGAAATGTCATCACAAGGATCCTATTCAGTAAGTATTCTGCTCTGGGTACACTTCATGCTTTATGCAGTGAATTTTACCATTTTATTAACTAATCACTACACTGTAGAAAAATGGGCTCCCTCTATTAATGATAGAGTTGGTGAGCCACCTTGATGCTAGGTCCACCAGTGTTGCTATTACAATATGTATGTGAAAATGTGCTACATCACAGCCTCCTATTCGAAGGTCCTGAGTTCAAATCCAGTGTAAAAAAAACAAACAAAAAACAAAACCCAAAACAGTCTGGAATCATACAACAACACACAAATGATTTACAAATGATCCCTGCCAATCGAGAGACCTCTTAGATCTGAAGTGAAGTGGATCATCATAAATGTGCACCCAAGATTTTCCATTTCTATTTTCTTGTGCATAATAGACTTGGAGGATAACTTTGCGTGCGGGACCTCAGAAAACAGGCTTCTACATGGAAAAACGTTCCACATTGATGAAGAAGTTATTTAAAAGAGGATAATGATCATACTTTTTTGTTTACTCAAAGAAAATTGTAAGGAGTCCCGGGCTGGAACAAGTCTGTCAGAGAGGCGAGATCGATAGTGCACCCAGAATATCAACGATCACATCATAGTGAGCAATGCAAACTCAAGTTATGAGAGATGAAAACCTCAGACCACAAAGTACAAAGTCTTTTTTTAAGATTGGCATCCATGTATTTTGGAAATTAATGGGTTTCATGGCTTCTGGAGATATGGAATTAATGCATCACACACATAGACATGCAAACTTTCTATTCAAGTAAGAAAATGAAAAGATTTTTATGTGACTGCAGGCAAACATCAGAGATTTAGTCTTCATAACTTTATGTCTGATCCAGACTCCAGTGAGCCTTCCCACCCTTTTTCCCAAGACTGTGGACTGTGCTGGAGGCTGCTGTTCACTGTGTGTCCGGCCTCTGCTGCTCTTTCCTCCCTCCTCTCTGTTTTGGTTTACCACCTCTGCCAGAAAACAGGTAAGCTACAGTATATCTCACACTTATTCACTTAGAGCTCAATTCTCCCATTATTTCCTGTGCTTTGGTACTATGCATTTCTCCTCTATTTTTTAGCCTAGCTTTTGTTAAGTAATCTGACATTAAGTATTTTCTCTAAACATTTTCTTATACAATCACTGAAGAATAAAACTGGTCTCAGATCAGTACTCTACTTTTAAAGTACTGTGTACCGTTGTGGGCTCTGGTCTAATGATGCTGTATTCATTTCTGCAGCTAAAGAACCTCAAGATCATCAGAAAAGACTTGACACCGGAGGTCAAACAAGCGGGAATCAGGTAACCAACAGTTAGCTTTTATCAGTCTTCATGTGTATTAGTAGGCATGTTGTTTTATCTCTCATTTACTGTGGCCATTTCTTTATTTGGGCAGTTACGTACGAGTGTATAGAGTGTGTGATGACTGAGGCCTATTCAAAGAAAAGTGTTTAATAGTTCAATAGCAAATCATAGTATCCTACATAATTATGATTCTAAATTACAAATGTCAAATTGTCTCTTAGGATGAAGATGGAGTGTGTTATGCTGCATTGGATATCCGCCAGGCATCACAGAGACCAAAGAAGAAGAAAGCCCCGAGCTCTGACTTCAGCACCTATTCTGCCATCAATACCAGTAGGATGTAAAGGGGCAGAAAATTATTGTCAGTAATTAGATAAAATAATAAATATAAAAGAAAATAATTTCATATTGTGTAAACCCCCGCCCGCCCCCGCACCCCTCTGGTAGGTTATACCATTTTTCTAAACTGTTGCTGTGGCTGTTTTGAAATGTGTGTACAACGTTGCATGGTTTAAGTTGGCTGTTTTTCTGTATCCATCGTTTAAGCATCTATCTTGCTAATTCAGAAACTGTAAAATTGAGTCTCCCCCCCCCCCCCATATCTATACATTGCCAAAGCAGAAGGCTACAAGATAATCAGCCTTCATTATAGTAAAGTTACAGCAATCAACAGAACAAATAGCTACATTCAATGGTCTTCATTCAGTGATGATGCTTATGTCCAACCACTTCTCATTCACAACTGGTCCTATGTTGACTCTGTCAAATCCTTTGGCGTCACGGTAACGACGCTAAAGGTACCCTTTTGCGTCTGTATAGGATGCGTCGGGTCTTCAATAGACTCCATGGTAAAACCTCTTGCGGCAGTACTGGACGCCTACAGCTTTTTCTCCTAGACCACGGAACACAGAAGCGTTACAGAGTCTAGCCGACATTTTCTGCTCAAATAAGGGATTCCAGTTTGCCGCATTTCTTTGCTTGAGCTCTTTGGTGCTAATATTGATTTTTTAATATTAACTAAATTGTTTAGTATGGTTGTAGATCAATTTCAAGGCCAAATGTAAAAAAAAAAAAAAAAAAAAAAAACACTTGCATTTTAGCATTTGATGTCACCTGCTAATTAAATTTGGCTCATAACCTATATAACAAGTTATTTCAGTGGCATCTCAATAAACTGCATAAAAGATAGAACTATATAATGACTGTATTGTTACCCTCTACTTTACAATAAGTATAATTTAAATAGAAGAAGGCAGCCAGGAGTTCTGTTTCTAAACGTTGCATAATCCGTTTCGTCATTGAACATACCTCTTTCTGCCCATGAAACATAGCTGATGAAATCGTGCCAAAAAAGCGCCAACAAAAGTATATTTTTGTAATTTTTTGGATTATATCCTCTAATAACATCAACCTTTTGGTTCAGATTGTATTGCATCTTTGTAATATTGAGCAGTTTGCCTTTTCACAACCGTAACCTTCCACTCGGAAAAACTACAGTTTGCACTGTTTAGCACTTCACAATAAATGCACTGCTACATGGGTTTTGTAGTTTTGTTGTTGTTTCTCCCATAGTGGATGTTGTAAATATGGAATTGACATTGTTACTGGGGTATTTGAGGGTGAAAAAAAACTAATCTTTTGTCAGATTTGAGCCATCTTTATGGGAAGCAGGAGAATTTCAGAAAATCAGAGCCTTAAGCCCAAACCTGCAAAAACCCAGGTTTAAATTTAAATTAGCTGGATAGTAACACATATAAGCCAGAAATCACACACACCCAACAGCAGAAATTAATGCACCGTTTATAAGAGCGGTTCTTGTTGATGAGGGAGCGATCATTATAAGGAACATTTAGAAGGGAATGTGTTTTTACACATTGATCCTTTAGCGCACACAAATAATTATTAATTAATTAATTAATAATTACAAATACTAATTACTTTATGAACGCTATCGATTTAGTTGTGAGTGAATTATTTACCTGCAGCAACTGATAGATAGCAATTAATAGATTAATTAATTTATATCCACAGCATAAATGTACAGTGTCTCATAACGTTCAGACAATATTGAGAGCAATAGTGACAATTCTGATGCAAAGAATAATCTCCACTTGCACATTACCTGGTTGAAAGTGTAGAATTACAATAAAGATGCTACCTGATTGAAATATATTTTTATATTTGATTTTCACTTGTTGTCAGGTTCTTTTCTTGTCACTGCCAGACGCCCGGAGAAGTAATTAAGCATAATATAGCCTACTATTAAATATTATGGGCTTACAACCACTTTAAAATTGACCAGAATTAAATTAGCCACACTCTTTAGTGAATAAAAGTTTTTTTTATTCACTAAAGAGTGAAATGTTTTTTCATGTTCTCTGTCTCCTTCCTCCCTCATTTTATCAGTGTTGGATTTTCTGGTTAATAGTGTTTTTTCTTCCGGTGACAAAAATGTCATTTGGTAAACTGAAACCACAAAAAAATTAAAGCAATATACAGGTTACATTATGAGAATTAAAAAAGGTGTTGCTTTGGTCAATTTCAATATGTTACGTCATCCTGCAAAGGTATCCTCGCCTCGCCACATCTCCATAATAGCGTGATCCTGTTTTTGCTGTGCGATTCATCTCCCCTTGTAGCAGAGCGGGAGCGCGCAGTTATCCAAGATGATTTAATGTGGGATTGACTAATCAAATCCGAATCCACGTTCATGAAACGGACTAAGCCTGAGCTCAATTGATAAGATAATTCGATACGGCACGTGTCCAATTATCCTGGATCGTTTAAGCCACGTACGTGAAACGGGACCCAGGTCAAGGCCTTTCCAAATATGTCTTCAATTTTGTCCTATGGCAAAGTTTATTTTCACCTCTGTCCGGCTCCAGCCTCTTTCAAGTGTATGGTTTCTGAGACCCTTTGAGACTCCAGCCTGGATTACTTTTTATTTAATCGTCAAATTCAATAAGTGAGCACCCATGTTTGATGTCATAACAATAATGAAAAATGAATGAATGTGCCATTTTTAACTATAAATGCTATTACACTGTGCAGAATACAAACAGAACAGAGACTAAAGTGGACATCAAACATTAATATGGGTGCTCACTTATTGAATTTGACGATTAAATACAAAGTAATTGGTTTAAAATTGTATTTCTACCTATTTTTTAATCTCACGCTTTTATTTTGAAGGCTAAACTGCCAAACCGGAAGTCTTGTTTCTGCTAATTCGAGCTAGTCTTACCTATAGAGAGCCTAAGTCCCTCCCCTTCCGGTGGACCACCATGGGACCTTATTTCAGAAAAAAAATGTACGGTAGTCAACGGCGAGAGACAAATAATTGTTTGATCCCGTTTGAATTGTGCCATGAATTACACATATGATGTTTTGTCAATTTAAAAGATAATTTTTCAACTACCGTACATATTTTTTCCGAAATAAGGTCCCATGGGTGACAGCGGAAGGGGAGGGACTTAGGCTCTCTATCGAGGCCGGGGTGCCATATTTCGAAATCAACAGCTAGTGTGGCGATTTCAGCTAAATAATGGTGTAAATGTCTGTCTTTTTTCAAGTCACTTTGGGATCTTTTGGCTTCAAGAGACTTGGATTATGCTGTAAGAGCTGCATGGAGGCATTTTATGGTTGTTTTCCGTTATTTTTTGAAATCTGAAGACAGGTCTCCAGCAACTTAAGTTGTTTTGGAGAACGCTGCAATGTACTGTACTTCTTCCGGGGATCTCTGGGACTGTTGGACTGTATGGACTAACAAACTTTACCTGATTTTGTACTGGCATGGGGGTGAGTAGATAATGACTGAATTTCCATTTTTGAGTGAACTATTCCTTTAAGGGCTTAAAAAGTAATCACAAGGATTTAAAATCAATTCTAGATTTCACTGGGAGCCAATGTACATTAGAGAAACCAAAATGGGAGAGATGTGATCCTTTTTCCTAGTTTTAGTCAATGTTCTGGCTGCTGCGTTCTGAACCAGCTGCAGCCTGCAGAAGGCCTTGCTACTGAGGGTGGAGTACAGAGAATTGCAATAGTCCAGACGGGAGGTGAGAAAGGCATGAATTAGGGGTCCCAAAATATCGATACTACAGATACTACGTCTCGTTTTTGAAGATCGATTCTAGCGTCAATAGGATCGATACCAGTTTCAGTTTCAGTTTCTCTCTTCTATGTTGTATCCATTTCATCAAAGAGTAGAACTGTCTGTGCAAACAACGTTCCGTTGTCGTGAACACATCTTAGTGCATGCATGCACTCTTTGCTTCTCCACTGCTGTTGTCGTGTCGTGTGCACTCAAACAACGAACATATGCGTCGCGCACGCGCAGTGCGCCGCGGTGCGCACCCTGAGAGCCACTGCTCTAACTGAAAGAAAGAAGAATGGTTGAGGGTAGTTTGTGCTTTTGTTTAGTTATTTGCACTTTGCTTATTTATAAAAGTTCTGAAAGTTTTAAAACATTCATTGTTCTCCACAAATAATTGTGTGCACTTTGTTTATTCAAAAAACTTTTTTTCATGTTTGCACATTCAATTTACAATAATAAAAAAAATTGTTTTGTTATTTGCCTTTAAAAACTGTCATGTGTTTTAACATGCATGTGATTAAGTAATTAACAGTGGAAAGCAAAACAAAAACTGGCTTCATTCATTTATGTAGCACTTTTTTACAAAGTGCTACATAAATGAATGAAGCCAATTTTTTTTGCTACATACATGCTTCAGTTGAGAATCAAACCCGGGTCTCACAGGTGGCAGGTAGAAATTCTACCACTCACCTTACAATGATTGCTAACCTTTGGCAAATAATTTAGTGGTCATGAAAATGTATTCAGATTTTGCCTATTGACGATGCATTCACCTCATAAATCATGACACACTGCTCTCCCCTACATGAAAGTACATAAGCCGCTTTTAATAATAAAAAGTATCGGTATCAGTATCGATATCGGCGATTCTGGCCCTGTATTACTTGGTATCGGATCGAAACCAAATGTTGCGGTATTGCCCACCCCTAGCATGAATAACTCTCTCAACAAGGACGTGCACAAGGCCGGGCTAAAGTTGCCCGAGCAACAGCCCATTTGCCCTCTTTGGCTGAGCTGCCCCTCTGGAAGGAAAAAATATAAATATATTATTTTTGCTGTTGTGGCTGCATAAATACGAGTAGCCCATAATTGTTAAAGTTAGACCAAATTAAATCGCCATATCATCCAAACTTTTATTACTTTTTGATAGGCATGCCTCCGCAGGACACAAAGATTGGGCGGCCCAGATCACCCCTGTCATGTGACACTGTGGGATTGTTGCCCCTGTGTGAGTGCTCCGGGTGAGTCTTTTGAAGTGGTGGAGATGATTAACTACGATGGTAACGTTATATAACCAATGGGATGCCCTGTGAATAAAAATCTCCACATATGCTTCCGAACAATGTGCAGCTTGTTACGTTTGCATTACGTCGCGCAATATTGCCTTATATTATGCTATCACATGAACCAATCTTAGCTAGCTAGCTAGCTGGCTAACATATAACTTTAGGCAGCAGGCTACATGCAAGATAACTCCTCAGTTACGACCATTACATTAAGTGTGCGTTCTGTAGAGATACGGGGATCTGATGGTTTTGACTGTTGAATCATGCTAGATTAGATATTGTTCACAGTCAATATGAAGCTAGGTGTCGTGTGCGAACAGACCAACCTAACGCTACGTTAGCTTCTTTCTAGCTTGTGACATGAGCTGCTAGCTATGTTCTTGAACATGCTTCATTCTGGTTGCGATTTATTTTTCGTTATGAGATGATAACTTGTAATGTTCAAATTGGTTAAAATGTAATGCATGTTTTTTTTTAATGTAATGTTAATTTTGGGTGCTTACAGTAGGCTGCAATGCCTTCCAAAATGAGGAGACTACAGCAGAGTGAGTAAGAGCTAAGGGGAGTGCAAGTTTGCAGAGCTGGATACAGACTACCAGCAGGCCAGCAGGTGAAGCATTATGATAGAAATGTCAAGCTACCATTTCCTACATAATTTAATGTGAAGTAGGCCTATTTTCTCAGAAGCATTTTTTTTTAAAAGTTGGAGTAGGCTAATAACTAACTAAAAACGAATATTTCAATCAATGATAAATGCACAGTATATTATATCTGTGCATAGTATTATGAATGAGTTTCATCTTTAACATAATGTTAAAGAGTGCTTTTCTGTAGGGGGCTAACCCCAAAAGCTCCAGTTCAGAGAGCGTTGAAGAGCCTGGTGATCAAGTAAAATACTTCTAATAGCTATAGTGAAATATGGGATGGTAAGGCCAGAAAATATGTTCATGAAATCCTATATGACATTTTGTAATTGTTTTGTATTCTAGCACATAATTATTTTTACATACAAAACTAGATATAGCCAACTCCAGTCTAATTCCTGGGCTTCACCAGGAATCATTGAGTCAAGCCACTGTCAGCATCACATCCATGAAAATTCAACTGGCTACACTAAAGTGTTCAGTTGTCTTAGTGCATTTTTTGCAGTGAGAAGTATATTTAAGGTACTTGCTATTTTAAACAGTAGTTCTACCACGCCCAAGCAATTTTGAATGGAAAATGGTATTCTTAATTCTGATTCGAATAATTCAATTTAAGATGAGGCGCAACCACAAGGCTCCAGACCAGAGAGTGAGGGAGAGCATGCTGAGCATCAGGAGACACATCAGACAGGTACATATGAGGGTGGTAATGGCTGAGTGTGAGAGAGTTACTATAAAAGGGCCATGCCAGTAAGAGTGGGATAAAGAGAAAGATAGATGCTGTGGACAATGGTATTCTTAAAGGTACATTATGGAACTTATGCAGAATTATACTAAAACATTTCTTTTGGAGACAGCTCCATCTCTGAACTCTCCGCCGAGCTTGCACATACCTTAATAGTGTGATAAGGAGAAAGATAGATCTTGCCTTGAGCACAACAATAGTAATGCTTTCATTATTTGAACACTGCCCTTTTTTCAGGTTAGAGCAACAGCCCCTCAAAATGTCTGTGCACGTCCCTGTCTCTCAAGGTCATGGAATGACAACAAAGATGAGCTTTTACAGATATTTCTCAACATGCACAAACCACTCCCTGGATCTGGTTTTAAAATTTAGGCCAGAATCAAAAATGACTCCCAATTTTTTGGAAGAAGGTTTTACGCTAGATCACCAAGGGATTCAATAATCTTTAGAGTGTCCTTTGTCCAAACACAATGACCTCTAATTATCATTTAGCTGCAAAAACATCCAGCACTTAATGTCAGCTAGACAGTCTTTAAGTGAATCAAGCCCAATAGTTTTGGAAGAGTTAACCGGTAAATAAAGCTGAGTGTCGTCAGCATAACAGTGGAAAGAGGTGCTCTGATTCCTGATTATGTGATTAAGTGGGAGCACATACTAATACAGGACCCAGAATAGAGCCCTGGGGAACACCACAGTTGAGAAGCGCTAAAGAAAAGGCAGAGCCTCCCATGGTCCATAAGACAGGATGCAATCTATGTAAGAGCTGTGTCTCTGATTCCCACAAAATCTGTGAGACGCTTGATAAGAATTTTAGAAGGCAGCACTGAGATTGAGCTTGCCTGGGTCCAGACCTTTGAATCCGCCCACTCCACCGAGTTGACTGCTTCTGGTCTGGCATCGTGACATGAAACAGCGGTTTCTCTCGGTTGAAAAATGATCGGTCCAATGAGCGCCGGGGGGGGGACTAACGATTAGCCAATCAGCGCCACGGGCGGGACTAACGCCGTTGTCAAGCTGTTGTCAAGCGTTGTCAATCTGTGTGCCGGAACCAAGGAGGAGTAATAACAACAATGGCGACCGCTGTAGACAAGGCTGTTCTAAATTGATTAAAAGTACCAATTACTTTGAAATCCGAACAGCACTCTGCTTTGAAGGCATTTATTCAAAGGGGAGATGTTTTTTTTGCATCATAGCACAAAACCATGAAAAGGTGTGATGGATTTACTTTTAGATAATGCAGCTCCTTAAAAGTTTGGAAAATCTAATAATAATAATCATAACAATCCATTTTTATAAACTTTAATTTGCCTTAAAGACACAGCAACAGAAACTTCTTGGTAAGGCTCAGAGAGATGCTGGAAAATGAATGTGTAAAAATGGATTGAGAGTGTTTTTGGTTCATGACACCACACAAAGAGCCTTTAGTGGACCTCAAGACATAAGATAAAACACTGGAAAGTGTAGAATATGGGACCATCAGGAGGAGCATCAGTGTTTGCAGAAGAGATCACACCACAAAAAGGCACACCAACACCTGCATGTGCATACTCATGCATGCACGCACACACACACACAGACACACACACGCTGTATCAGTGATATTGCAGTATGTTTTATGTCCCCTTGAAAAGGAATGAGTATTTTGGTTGTTGAAGCAATTTATCAACATAGAGCTTTGGCACCACAGGCATTGTTTCTATCATCTCACCACCTCGGGCAGCTATCCTCTGAGGTGATATGTGCTATCAGAGAGTTTGATAGCATAGACCAGGGTGCAATGCTTTTCATATCATTGCTGTCAGGTGAAAGCCTTGTATCTCCAAAGTGCCAACTTTTCAGGAACTACGAAAAACAATGTAACAATGTATTTCTGAGGTTATCCCATGGCTTTTAAAAAAGTTTCATCAGTCCAAGTGTCACAGAATTGTCTTAATCTATACAGAAGCTTGCAATCCTTCAAAATAAAATTAAAACTTCATGACCAAAAATTACCAAAATTGGAGTTAGAAGGTTTCACATGACAACAGCAATATGCTCTCCTCTTACTTTAGATGAGATAATGCATCATGATTTTTGTAGTTCTCATTAGCAACCGAGTATTTTCCACTGGCATGTTGTCAAAAAAACACTCCTCATATAGACATTCTCATTTATGAGAGTTTATGATCAATTTGGTGTTTTTGCTGAAAATCATCATAGCTTCTTGCTCCCTCTAGTGGTTAATTTCTCCCATTTGTAAATTGATATATTCTTCTGAATCTGATATAGATAGCTACTATACCCATGTGTCACTCCTTTTCCTAATCATTTGGACAGCTGCTGAACTAGTACTGCTGCATCTTTCAAAATGGCAAAAGGCTGGAGAGTGAAGTTACATTGAGAGTTTAAAGTGTATATGTGAAATCTTCTCCCAGGATCTCAGAAAATTACGCTACTTGCTTTGATCCCAACCCTATGGACTAATTGGAAGGTTCTCTAGTCCTGGTTGATAGGCATCAGAGCATCCATATAAACCTATTTGTGTGTGTGTGTGTGTCTATAATGGACTTGAATGAATGCATTGTACAGCCTACAAAAGAACTAAGCATCGTAGGGCTGCAATCAGTGGAAAATGTAGCACCAAGTTGGAGGTAGGGGGTTGGGTTTTGGTTTCTTTGTTTGCTCTTCAAGTGTCTTCCGATGACATTTGTTTGAAATCCTTACATCAATGCCCAGCCCATCACTTAGCATCACACACAGAGAAAAGAACCACAGATGAAAATGTTCCATTCAACTAGCCAATCATCGCTTGCATGTCCTTTAATGGAAAGGTCTGTGCTCATCACACATGGCATGTGAAGAAGACCTGTGTCGCTGTTTCTCAACTCCAGATCATCATCACTCATGGACAGGCTGCATATTTTTCTGACCGTTCTCTTAGGTAATATTTTGGCACAGTTATATAAGATCAAGTTTTAATTGTTACGTTCCACTTTGACAATAAATTCATACCTACACATTGTTATTGTGTTGAGCAGTAACTTGTATTTACTGTAATGTTTAGCGCTGCAATACTAATACTAATTTCACCCTGCTTTCATGATTGCTTTTGTATTCCAGGAGCTGTTTTCTGTAGTCGGGATGGGATCTCTGGATCAGAGTTAGAGCTGACAGTCAGACCAGGAGACAACATCACTCTCTACTGTGACTGCAAATTCTTAACTGGATTATACATAGTGTGGTTCAGGAACTGTTCTCATGAGAACCAGCCTTCTTTTGTTCTGAAAACAATAGTTGATGATCTGAATCGTTTCCCTCGCTTTAATTTGGTGAAGAACCAATCCACTAAATCCTATGACCTACATATTGAGAACATCAGTGTTTCTGACCTGGGCCTCTACTACTGTGGAACTGAAGAGACCAAGGTGGAAGAAGAAGAAACAATTAATCCCACAATTACTTCCAAATATGGAAATGTCACTACAAGGATCCTATTCAGTAAGTATTCTGGCCTTTTTATGCGTTAATGATTTATGCAGTGAATTTGACCATTTGACTAACTAATCACTACTCTGTAGAAAAATGGGCTCCCTATATTAATGATGGAGTTGGTGAGCCATCATGATGCTAAGTCCACCACTATTGCTGTTACAATATTTATGTGTAAGTTTGCTACATCAACGCATCCTATGTGGCTGAAATCATGGAGATGAGTAGACGGTCGTGAGGTCAAATCCAGTTTGAAAAAAACAAAAAGAAAAGCAGTCTGGAATCATACAACAACAGTAGTTACAAATGATCCCTGCCAAATGAGAGACCTCTTAGATCTGAAGTGAAGTGGATCATCATAAATGTGCACCCAAGATTTTCCATTTCTATTTTCTTGTGCATAGACATGGAGGATAATTTTGTGTGCGGGACCTCAGAAAACAGGCTTCTACATGGAAAGAGGTTCCACATTGTATCTATCGCAGGAATAACCTGAAACACTGATGAAGAAGTTATTTAAAAGAGGATAATGATTATACTTGTTTGTTTACTCTAAAGAAAATTGTAAAAGGGGCCCCGGGCTGGAACAAATCCATCAGAGAGGCGAGATCGATAGTGCACCCAGAATATCAACTATCACATCATAGTGAGCAAAGCAGGCTCAAGTTATTGCTGCCAGATGAAAACCTCAGACCCCAAAGTACAAAGTCTTATTTTAACACATCTATGTATTTTGAAAATGAATGGGTTTCTTGGGTAACACAGCACACACATGACAATCGACACGCAAACTTTCAATTCAAGTAAGAAAATGACAAACAGAATTACAAGATTTTTATGTGACTGCAGTCAAACAACCCACTCAGAGATTTGATACATGTAACTTTATGTCTGATCCAGACTCCAGTGAGCCTTCCCACCCTTTTCCCCAAGACTGTGGACTGTGCTGGAGGCTGCTGTTCACTGTGTGTCCGGCCTCTGCTGCTCTTTCCTCCCTCCTCTCTGTTTTGGTTTACCATCTCTGCCAGAAAACGGGTAAGCTACAGTATATCTCACACTTATTCACTTACAGCTGAATTCTCCCATTCTTTCCTGTGCTTTGGTACTATGCATTTCTCCTCTATTTTTTAGCCTAGCTTTTGTTAAGTAATCTGACATTAAGTATTTTCTCTAAACATTTTCTTATACAATCACTGAAGAATAAAACTGGTCTCAGATCAGTACTCTACTTTTAAAGTACTGTGTACCATTGCGTGCTCTGGTCTAATGATGTTGTATTCATTTCTGCAGCTAAAGAACCTCAAGATCATCAGAAAAGACTTGACACCGGAGGTCAAACAAGCGGGAATCAGGTAACCAACAGTTAGCTTTTATCAGTCTTCATGTGTATTAGTAGGCATGTTGTTTTATCTCTCATTTACTGTGGCCATTTCTTTATTTGGGCAGTTACGTACGAGTGTATAGAGTGTGTGATGACTGAGGCCTATTCAAAGAAAAGTGTTTAATAGTTCAATAGCAAATCATAGTATCCTACATAATCATGATTCTAAATTACAAATGTCAAATTGTCTCTTAGGATGAAGATGGAGTGTGTTATGCTGCATTGGATATCCGCCAGGCATCACAGAGACCAAAGAAGAAGAAAGCCCCGAGCTCTGACTTCAGCACCTATTCTGCCATCAATACCAGTAGGATGTAAAGGGGCAGAAAATTATTGTCAGTAATTAGATAAAATAATAAATATGAAATAAACTAACTTCATATTGTATAAACCCCCACCCGCCCCCGCACCCCTCTGGTAGGTTATACCATTTTTCTAAACTCTTGCTGTGGCTGTTTTGAAATGTGTGTACATCGCGGCATGGTTTAAGTTAACACACACACACACACTGGTATGACTGATTATAGTCACTGATATATACAATTTCAGTTGTTTTTAAAAACACAGCAATAAAAGAAAAGTTGACTCTGAACTCTCTCCCTCCAACATTATCTTTATCTCTGACTCTGAGGACCAAGATAAGTTGTGTTGTTGAGTTGAATATCCGGTCCAGAGCACTGACTTCAGTATTCATGTGGCCATCAGCACTAGCAGGGTGTACTGGGGAAGGGAGAGGAAGAGTCTCATGCTTAGATCAGTAGCTACTAGCAGGATGTCAGTTGGTATCTTTCTTACGTAATTACAATTCTGACATATCAAGAAAACATCTCTCAGGCCATGAAGATTTTTTACAGTGTTCCATTTACTTACAGCTCATATTTTCAATGTTAATGCTTACATGTAACAGCAATCACTGACACCATATTACTTATGGAATAAATATGAAATATAATATTAGTTTTGCTATCTATTAATTATGTTCTTATCAGTGTCATTAGATTTTGGAGGCATGCACTTGCTTGCTGAAATCTTTTAACGCAGTGGGCTAATAATATACAATAACATCCAGGTGAATGAAAGGCTTTTCTCTTTATAAAATATTTAACAGTTTCAAACATGCAATGAAATGTATAAACAGATATCACTTCTGAATAAGATTTAGAAGGTGCTTCAATTAATTTAAAAATAAAGTCTTATTGTATTAAATTGATTTTAGTGATGGCTCCTTTAGGAGGCGCATTCCAAAAGTGTCCATAAGAAAATGGAAGCACACAAAACTAGTAGCACAATCAAATAACTTTGCTTTGTAAAATGTGCATTCTGTTTGTTGCTAAATCTCCAATTATGTTAGGAAGGTATCACTTTCACACGCCACCTTTGTTGATGACAGTTTAAGAACTAAAATTAGGGCATGGAGTGTCTGATGTGTCGGCCAGATATCTGACAGATATCCCAACATAATAGCATTATTCTTAGAGATACACAAAATATTTTTCTTAACCCCCTGTTACTTATATTGCACAGAATTATCTATATAATTAGTAACAATTTCATTACCGTTTAATATAATTGCATTTCAAATGTGCTTGCTGGCTGAGAATTGTTCTTTTTAACCGCTGGCTCATAATAACTAATAACCTTGGAGTTAATTGGTGGGCACACTGGTTAGGTGTGCAATGTCTCACAGCTTACTTTGCTCATGCAATTTTATGTATACTTGCTTTGGGATTTTGTTTGATGAATTTAATGCATTTTATATTCATCATAGTTCTGCATAGCCTTTAGGACTGAACAGCTACAACCACCTTGAATAGGCTTTTGATTAAAAAAGATGAACAAAACAGGACAGTTTTGTTACAAGCTTCTAGCAGGCAGTATAGGGCATTGCAGTTTGAAAAGTAAATAAGAAGACCTACTCCAAGTACTACTACTAAGTACTACTACAAGTTTTAACCATTCCATTTATTGTTCTCCTCATCATACGCTGCTGTGGAGAGCTCAGGTGTAAACACTCATCAACTATTTTAGACGTAAAGCAGCGCATGTTTTCTTATCTGTGAGAGGAGAATTACGGAAGAAGTGGAACATATTGAGTTTGAGAATCTATATACTCTGTAGCCTATTATGTTAACACGCAGCCTCATTAATGGCAATTGTATCTGGAGTCTGGCCAATAGGGTCATCTGTGTGTCCCAGTTTTGTGAAGCCTCAATGTTTGGTCAGCGGACGGATTTGAATCTATGCCATTAATGTTTTTCACAGGATCAGAATGAACTCTTTAAATTCTACAGTATTATTACTGGCGATTCGAAATTTACTCAGTAAAGACATATTTGTATTGAGAAATAGTTGTGAATAATCAAATAACAACAATGGAAAATAACAAAGTATAACACACTGACTCCATTGAATTGTTGCATCTTTAGTGCCTTTGGTTATGTCTTGATTTGTCTCCAATGAATTTCAAGACATTTTTCAGTCTTAATTTGAAATACAAATTACAAATACAAATGCAAATATTAGTTACAATGGATGTCTTCAATAGTAGAATGAGTCTCGTATCACACATGGCAAAGACCCTGCCACTAGTCAGTCACAGTCAGGCGTCCACATCCACAGACTTTGGTTCCCCCTGGCTGCTGTAAACTTTCACACTGCTTGAGGATCTAACTTTTTTTTACAATGTAGTTCCATTATTATTTAAGTTATTAAGTTATTTATTTAAAACATGACAGAGAAGAGGCAGACCGAATCTCTAACCCTAACCCTCAGGAAGGACATTCCATAAACTGGGGTCCCTGACAGCAAAGGCACTGTCACCACTGGTTTTTAATCTAGAGCTTGGAATGGAGAGCAATGTTAAAGTGGAATATCCAAGAGGTTCTGTCTGCGTATAAGGTTTCAAAAGATCAGAAATATACAGTATGTGGGGGCTTTAAAAGCAATCACGAGGATTTTAAAATCAATTCTAAATTTTACTGGGAGCCAATGTAGAGAAACCAAAATAGAAGAGATGTGATTCTTTTTCCTAGTTTTAGTCAGTATTCTGGCTGCTGCGTTTTGAACCATCTGCAGCCTGCAGAAGGCCTTGCTACTGTGGGTGGAGTACAGAGAATTGCAGTAGTCCAGGCGGGAGGTGAGAAAGGCATGAATAACTCTCTAAAGGTCATGGAATGACAAAAAACACCAGATTTTACAAATATTTCTCAGCTGACAGAAACATGAGCGAACTACTCCCTGCATGGATTTGGTTTTCAAAATTTAGGCCAGAATCAAAAATGACTTTATGATAGATTACCGAGGGATTCAATAATCTTTAGTGTCCTTTGGATGACCAACCACAGTGACCTCAAATTTACTATCATTTAGCTGCAAGAACATCCAGCACATAATGTCAGCTAGACAGTCTTTAAGTGAATCAAGCACCAGTTGGTAGGGTGAACCGCTAAATAAAACTGAGTGTCGTCAGCATAACAGTGGAAAGAGATGTTATGATTCCTAATTATGTGACCAAGTGGGAGCATATACAGAGAAAATAATAGAGGACCCAGAATAGACCCCTGGAGAACACCACAGTTGAGAAGTGCTAAAGACAAGCCCCAGCAACCCATGGTACCAGAAAAATGTCTGCCCATAACACAGGATGCAAACTAGTTAAGAGCTGTGTCTACCTTTCTACCTTTCATACAGTTGATCATAAAATTATAATTGTGTCACAATTAGCACAAAACCATAAAAAGGTGTGATGGACTCAGTTTTAGATAATGCCGCTCCTTAGAAGTTTGGAAAATCTAATAATATGAATAATAATAATGACTAGTCCATGCCCGGGAATGCGCGCGCCACAACTACGTGCAGACTTCCGGGGATGCGCTCGCCACAACTCCGTGCAGACTTGCCAAAAAGGCGCATAAACAGCGTAAATTTGGGAAAATGGAAAAATCAGCTCCGTCAGTCCCTGCCTATGCCAATGCTCAATGCCCATGTGCAGTTTGAGATTGATTGGCCAACCCGTTGAGGAGCAAAATGGATGCGGACAGAGAGACAGATGGACGGACGGACGGACAGAGTTTTCCTCATTCTATAGTAGGATAACAAAAAAAAATATATAATATATACATATTTATAAATGTAAATGTAAATTAAATGTATATAACATAGAAAAGATGGGAAACCATATAAAGCACAAAACAAATAGTTTATTTGTTATAAATTGTGCTAAACAAAAAGGTGATCTTTGCACAACCGTATGTGCCAGGTGCGTCGGAGGAGTATGACAAAATATAAATCAGTAGACTCCCGCACACTGTCTTCACTTAACAAGAATTTAATAAATGACACAACATTTCGGTCAAGCGACCTTCGTCAGGTACCTTCGTCTAGATACCCGACAAAGGTCGCTTGACCGAAACGTTGTGTCATTTATTAAATTCTTGTTAAGTGAAGACAGTGTGCGGGAGTCTACTGATTTATACTTTATAAATTGTGCTGAAAAAATACAAGCACTTCAAAGCACACACACAAATACAGACTTATGCTGACATGTCACTAGAAATAGAGGTAAAATCGGAAAATGACATAGCATGACCGGAAAAGCCGTCAAAAAACATAGGAAAAATAAGACAGCTCAAAATAAAGATAAATAGTGGGATGCTAACACTAATAATTTGTGCAGACAAATAATATATTAAAGACGAGATGAAATGAAAAATGCCTTTTTAACCCTTTTAGATCACATCCCCGGTCATACTGTGCACCTATTTAACAATATATGCCAAAAAAAATACCAAAAATCAATTTCATTGTATTCTTATATCAAAATTCAATCATGTTTTCTTCCTGTAAAACAAAATATGCCGTGTGCTTACGTAAGCATGCCCGTAACCAATTTCAACCAATAATATCATGACATCCACCCATCAATCAATCTTCAACTTTTAGCGCACAGAGCTAAGAGGCTAAGATTCATTAGTTAGCTAGCTAGCAACAGCATGGTACTTCGGTGTGTCTTCGGGTGTTATGACACACCCACTTTTCAACGTTCAAATCAAATTCCTCCCAACGTTATGTCCCGCCTGTCTTTCCTGTTTCACTCGGAAATACGTCATGATACGGAAGTTAGATACTCTCGAAATGCCGTTTCATCTCGACTTTAATAGTAATTATATTAATAGTAGATCCAGATTAAATATGGTGAAAGACAAACCCATACTGGAAGACTACCAAGCCAAATTGAAAACGACTTTGCATTCAATAGATAAATTAAGGGAATAGATCAAGGCCAAGAAATTCAAGAAATTCCAGCGTGATTTACGGGACTACGAGAATAACGCAGTGTACCACTGGTTAAACCCCAGGAGCTCATCTCAACGGGCCGAGGGGACACGTTCGCTTCCAGGATAATTCATCCACTGACTGCACATGTTCCAGGGAGGACGACTTCGTGGAGAGAGGAGCCTCGGCTCCTAGCTGGTTCTACATCCTCCTCGCTCTCAGCATCTGCCCAGAGAGCTGCTTTTTTTAGAGGAAGGGAGCGAAGTCTCGTCCTGTCACCGTTCAACACCCGAGAGGACCGCAACAGAGACCCCTGTGATTAACCTATCAAGTAAGAATCTCACGGGACCCCTAGTATCACTTTTCTCAAAAGGTCTATCGTTTGTACCCACTGCCACTACCTAAAAATCTTGATATGCTTACATGACAATACAACCTGAATGAAAAACAGCTAGTGCATGGAGTATTGTTGACCTCACAAAGAAGATGATCTTGTCAGTAAGGAAGTGAGAGTCAGAGTGAAGACCGGCCTGAAAGCAAGACATTCACACCTCTTGAACTGAGCAAAAGATGCTGTTATGTTGTATTATGAACATATCTTAGTGCTCTTACCAGAATAAACAGAAAGAAATCACATTTTCCTCATCAAAGCATGTTTGGTTTTCAATCAAACACACCAAACCTCTGTGTCTCACTGAACAGTGTATATCTGGCAAGTAGAGAGTGAGTGTTTGTTTTTTTAAAACAACAAAGTGTCAGTGTTTGCAGAACAGATCACACCACAAAAAGGCACACCAACACATGCATGTGCATACTCACACATGCACATACACACGCTGTATCAATGATATCACAGTATGTTTAGGTCCCCTTGAAAAGGAATGAGTATTTTGGTTGTTGAAGCAATTTATCAACATAGAGCTTTGGCACCACAGGCATTGTTTCTATCATCTCACCACCTCAGGCAGCTATCCTCTGAGGTGATATGTGCTATCAGAGAGTTTGATAGCATAGACCAGGGTGCAATGCTTTTCATATCATTGCTGTCAGTGAAAGCCTTGTATCTCCAAAGTGCCAACTTTTCAGGAACTACGAAAAACAGCCTTGGTTTTAGCTTGACAACAATGTATTTCTGAGTTCATCCCATGGTTTTTGAAATGGTTTCATCTGCCCAAGGGTCACAGCATTGTCTTAATCCATGAAAATCACCAAATTGGAGTTATAAGGTTTTCATATGACAACAGCGATATGCTCTCCTCTTACTTTAGATTGGATAATGCATCATGATTTTTGTAGTTCTCATGATCAACCCATTATTTTACAACTACTGGCAGGTCAAAAAACACTCCTCATTCAGACAGTCTCATTTATCAGTTTATACTGTATATGATCTGTATATATATTGTATATGATCATTGGTGTCTCCAGAAAATCATAGATTGTTGCTCCCTCTAGTGGTTAATTTCTCCCTTTTGTAAATTTGATTAATTACTCTTCTCAATCTGATATTATAGCCATTATACCAATGTATCACAGCTGCTGAACTATAGTGCTGTTGCATCTTTCAAAATGTCAAAAGGCTGGAGAGTGAAATTACAGTGAGAGATTAAAGTGTAGTGTATATCTGTGAAATCTTCTCTCAGGATCTCAGAAAATGATGTTAATCTACATTGTACAAACATGCTTTGATCCCAACCCTATGGATTAATTGGTAGGTTGTCTACTCCTGGTTTATAGGCATCAGAGCATCCAAAAAAGCTTCTTTTTTTTGTCTATAAGGGACTTGACTAAATGCATTGTACAGCCCACAAAAGTACGAGGTATTGTAGGGCTCCAATCAGTGGAAAATGTAGCACCAAGTTGGAGGTAGGGGTTGGGTTTTGGTTTCTTTGTTTGCACGTATCTTCAAGTGTCTTCCAGTGACATTTGTTTGAAATCTTTACATCAAAGGTCACACACAGAGAAAAGAACCACAGATGGAAAATGTTCCATTCAACTAGCCAATCATCGTTTGCATGTCCTTTAATGGAAAAGTCTGTGCTCATTACACATGGCATGTGAAGAAGACCTGTGTCGCTGTTTCTCAACTCCAGATCATCATCACTCATGGACAGGCTGCATATTTTTCTGAGTGTTCTCTTAGGTAATCTTTTGGCACAGTTATATAAGATCAAGTTTTAATTGCTATGTTCTACTGACAATGAATTCATACCTACACATTGTTGTTGTTTTGAGCAGTACCTCTATTTACTGCAATACTAATATTAATTTCACTCTGCTTTCATGATTGCTTCTGTATTCCAGGAGCTGTTTTCTCTAGTCGGGATGGGATCTCTGGATCAGAGTTAGAGCTGACAGTCAGACCAGGAGACAACATCACTCTCTACTGTGACTGCAAATTCTCAACTGGAGTTTACATAGTGTGGTTCAGGAACTGTTCTCATGAGAACCAGCCCTCTCTTGTTCTGAGAACAATGCATCATTCACAGATGGTCACCAGTAGATTTCCAAAAAGTCAGAATAATTTCCCTCGCTTTAATTTTGTGAAGAACCAATCCACTGAATCCTATGACCTAAAGATCAAGAATATCAGTGTTTCTGACCTGGGCCTCTACTACTGTGGAACTGAAGAGACCAAGATGAACGAAAAGGAGAAAATTACTCAAACAATTATTTACAAATATGGAAATGTCACCACAAGGATCCTATTCAGTAAGTATTCTGGCCTTGGTCCATTTTATGTGTTAATGATTTATGCAGTGAATTTGACCATTTGACTAACTAATCACTACGTTGTAGAAAAATGGGCTCTCTATATTAATGATGGAGTTGATGAGCCATGATGCTAAGTCCTCCAGTATTGCTGTTACAATATGTATGTGAAAATGTGCTACATCACAGCCTCCTATGTGGCTGAAATCAATTGCATGATTAGAAGTTCCTGAGGTCAAATCCAGAGTTTAAAAAAAGGCTGGAGTCATACTATAACAACAGTAGTTACAAATGATCCCTGCCAAATGAGAGACCGCTTAGATCTGAAGTGAAGTGGATCATCATACATGTGCACCCAAGATTTTCCATTTCTATTTTCTTGTGCATAAAAGACTTGGGGGATAACTTTGCATGCGGGACCTCAGAAAACAGGCTTCTACATGGAAAAAGGTTCCACATTGTATCTATCACAGGAATAACCTGAAACACTGTTGAAGAAGTTATTTAAAAGAGGATAATGATCATACTTTTTTGTTTACTCTAAAGAAAACTGTAAAAGGGGTGCCAGGCTGGAACAAGTCCGTCAGAAGCACTTTGTGACCATGTTTAAATAAGTGCTATATAAATAAATAAATCAGAGAGGCGAGATCAATAGTGCACCCAGAATATCATATATAATATAAAGAATAATAATAGATACTATCACACCATAGTGAGCAATGCAAACTGAAGTTATTAAACCTCAGACCACAAAGTCCTCTGCTCGTGAATAAAAAAAAGTCTTATTTTAAAATTGGCATCCATGTAATTTGGAAATTCATGGGTTTCATGGCTAACACATCATCACACTTGACCATATTCACAAAAAAATTCAATTCAAGTCAGAAAATGAAAAACATTTTTAAGTGACTGCAGTCAAACAAAGCTCAGAAATTTAATACACATAACTTTATATATGATCCAGACTCCAGTGACTCTGAGCCTTCCCAAGACTGTGGACTGTGCTGGAGGCTGCTGTTCACTGTGTGTCCGGCCTCTGCTGCTCTTTCCTCCCTCCTCTCTGTTTTGGTTTACCACCTCTGCCAGAAAACAGGTAAGCTACAGTATATCTCACACTTATTCACTTAGAGCTCCCATTCTCCCATTCATATTTGCGCTTTGGTAATATGCATATCTTCTCTATTTTTTTTTTTTTTTTTAGCTTACATTTTTTCAGTAATCTGAGATGAAATATTTTCTCTCAGCATTTTCATGTTAAGAGATGTTAATTTCCATGTTAATTTTCTACTGAAGAATAAAACTGGTCTCAGATCAGTACTCTACTTTTAAAGTACTGTGTATTGTTGCGGGCTCTGGTCTAATGATGCTGTATTCATTTCTGCAGCTAAAGAACCTCAAGATCATCAGAAAAGACTTGACACCGGAGGTCAAACAAGCGGGAATCAGGTAACCAACAGTTAGCTTTTATCAGTCTTCATGTGTATTAGTAGGCATGTTGTTTTATCTCTCATTTACTGTGGCCATTTCTTTATTTGGGCAGTTACGTACGAGTGTATAGAGTGTGTGATGACTGAGGCCCATTCAAAGAAAAGTGTTTAATAGTTCAATAGCAAATCATAGTATCCTACATAATCATGATTCTAAATTACAAATGTCAAATTGTCTCTTAGGATGAAGATGGAGTGTGTTATGCTGCATTGGATATCCGTCAGGCATCACAGAGACCAAAGAAGAAGAAAGCCCCGAGCTCTGACTTCAGCACCTATTCTGCCATCAATACCACTAGGATGTAAAGGGGCAGAAAATTATTGTCAGTAATTAGATAAAATAATAAATATAAAAGACACTAACTTCATATTGTATAACCCCCCTCCCCCACCCCCGCACCCCTCCAGCAGGTTGTACCATTTTTCTAAACTCTTGCTGTGACTGTTTTGAAATAAAATTTTAAGACTTCAGTTTATTTCATTTATTGGCATTACAATTTTTGGCAGAAGGCTTTACGCTTGATCACCTAGGGATTCAATAATCTTTAGAGTGTCCTTTGGATGACCAAACACAATGACCTCAAATTTACTATCATTTAGCTGAACATCCAGAACTTAATGTCAGCTAGACAGTCTTTAAGTGAATGAAGCCCAATAGTTTTGGTAGGGTTAACCGGTAAATAAAGCTGAGTGTCGTCAGCATAACAGTGGAAAGAGGTGCTATGATTCCTAATTGTGTGACCAAGTGGGAGCATATACAGAGAAAATAATAGATCCAGAATAGAGCTCTGGGGAACACCACAATTGAGTCCTATGTTTTTGGCAGAAGGTGTTATGCTTCTAGAAAGATCACCAAGGGATTCAATAATTTTTGGAGTATCCTTTAGATGACCAACCACGATGACCTCAAATTTATGTGACTAAGTGGGAGCATATACGGAGAAAATAATAGAGGACCCAGAACAGAGCCTTGGGGAACACCACAATTGAGAAGCGCTAAAGACAAGGCAGAGCCTCCCATGGTAACAGAAAAATGTTTGTCTATAAGACAGGATGCAATCTATGTAAGAGCTGTGTCTCTGATTCCCACAAAATCTGTGAGACGCTTGATAAGAATTTTAGAAGGCAGCACTGAGATTGAGCAGGACTTGATCTTAGCTCTGCTTTCGATACTGTTGATCATGAAATTATATTTGTATCAGCACAAAACCATGAAAAGTCTTGATGGACTTAGTTAGATAATGCAGCTCCTTAGAAGTTTGGAACATCTAATAATAATTATGACTACAACCCATTTTTATAAACCTTCACTTGACTGGTAACAGCCATTTCTTAAAAGAGTTATTATTATTAAGTCAGAACATTTACCACAGATATATAAACCAAGGTTGGCTACAGACATTAATCAGTAATTCATTCAATTCTAGACTGTTTAGCATAATGAGGACGAAATGCTCTGTAATGGTCCTAAGTGGAAATAACAATATGGAAGCATTTAAATATTTTTTACACTCCTGCCCATCTGCAGTCACAGTTTAGAGCACTTAGTCATCTCGATTGTCTCAGCTCCACCTCTGCTATAGAGATCCTATTCTGAGTGGAGGCGACAGCACCTGAAGACAAACAAATATAGTTTAAATTACAGGACTCAGTTTAGATCTTAGCCAGAAAATTGGTTGGTATCATTCACAGTGGATGTTAGCACATGATAAATCATCCAAATTAATTTTAAAGGTACATACAAATCAGTGCCACACCATTATTTCTAAAGTTTGATATCCTTACATGAAAATACAATCTGAATAAAAAACAGCTAGTGCATGGACTGATGATTGTCAACCTCACAAAGGAGATGATCTTGTCAGTAAGGAAGTGTGTCAGTGTGTGAAGACTAAGACCGGTCTGAAAGCAAGACACTCACACCTGTTGACTTGAGTAATAGACCCCATTCTGTTGTATTATGAACATATCTTATTGCTCTTACCAGAATAAAACAGAGACTTGAATCACGTTTTCTTCATCCAAGGCTTGTTTGGTTTTCATTCAAGCACACCAAACCTCTGTCTCACTGAGCAGTGCATATGTGGCGAGTGTGAGTGATTTTTTTTTGTAGACAACAGAGCATCTGTGTTTGCAGAACAGATCACACCACAAAAAGGCACACCAACACATGCATGTGCATGCTCACACATGCACGTACACACGCTGTATCAATGATATTGCAGTATGTTTAGGTCCCCTCGAAAAGGAATGAGTATTTTGGTTGTTATCAACATAGAGCTTTGGCACCACAGGCACTGTTTCTATCATCTCACCACCTCAGGCAGCTATCCTCTGAGGTGATATGTGCTATCAGAGAGTTTGATAGCATAGACCAGGGTGCAATGCTTTTCATATCATTGCTGTCAGGTGAAAGCCTTGTATCTCCAAAGTGAACTAAGAAAAATCACAAATGTATTTCTAAGTTTATCCCATGGCTTTTGAAATAGTTTCATCTGCCCAAGGGTCACAGAATTGTCTTAATCCATAGAGAAGCATGCAATCCTTCAAATGAAAATAAAATATGTTCTCCTCTTACCGTACATGAGATAATGCATCATGATTTTTGTAGCTCTCATTAGCAACCTAATATTTTACAACTACTGTCATGTTGTCCAAAAAAAAACACTCTTCATACAGACATTTTCATTTATCAGAATTTATACTGTATAAGATCAATTTGGTGTTTTTGCAGATTTTATAGATTTTTGCTCCCTCTAGTGATAAATTTCTCCCTTTTGTAAATTTGATTAATTATATATTCTTCTGAATCTGATATCATAGGTTGCAAAACTACTATACCCATATGTCACTCAATCTTTTCCTAATTATTAGGACAACTGCTGAACTTGTACTGTTGAATCTTTCAAAATGGCAAAAGGCTGGAGAGTGAAGTTACATTGAGAGTTTAAGGTGTACTGTATATCTGTGAAATCTTCTCTGGATCTCAGAACATGATGCTCCTCTACATTGTACATTGTACAAATGGACTAATTGGAAGTTATAAGGTTGTCTACTCCTGGTTTATACACGGCAGAGCATCCATATAAACCTTTTCTCTTTTTTTGTCTATGATGGACTTGACTAAATGCATTGTATAGCCTAGAAAAAGAACTAAGCATCGTAGGGCTCCAATCAGTGGAAAATGTAGCACCAAGTTGGAGGTAGGGGTTGGGTTTTGGTTTCTTTGTTTGCTCTTATCTTCAAGTGTCTTCCGATAACATTTGTTTGAAATCTTTACATCAATGCCCAGCCCATCACTTAGCATCACACACAGAGAAAAGAACCACAGATGAAAATGTTCCATTCAGCCAATCATCGCTTGCATGTCCTTTAATGGAAAAGTCTGTGCTCATCACACATGGCATGTGAAGAAGACCTGTGTCGCTGCCTCTCAACTCCAGATCATCATCACTCATGGACAGGCTGCATATTTTTCTGACCGTTCTCTTAGGTAATATTTTGGCACAGTTATATAAGACAATGAATTCATACCTACACATTGTTGTTGTGTTGAGCAGTAACTTGTATTTACTGTAATGTTGAGCGCTGCAATACTGTTCACATTTCACTCTGCTTTCATGATTGCTTTTGTATTCCAGGAGCTGTTTTCTCTAGTCGGGATGGGATCTCTGGATCAGAGTTAGAGCTGACAGTCAGACCAGGAGACAACATCACTCTCTACTGTGACTGCAAATTCTCAACTGGAGTTTACATAGTGTGGTTCAGGAACTGTTCTCATGAGAACCAGCCCTCTCTTGTTCTGAGAACAATGCATCATTCACAGATGGTCACCAGTAGATTTCCAACAAGTCAGAATAATTTCCCTCGCTTTAATTTTGTGAAGAACCAATCCACTGAATCCTATGACCTAAAGATCAAGAATATCAGTGTTTCTGACCTGGGCCTCTACTACTGTGGAACTGAAGAGACCAAGATGAACGAAAAGGAGAAAATTACTCAAACAATTATTTACAAATATGGAAATGTCACCACAAGGATCCTATTCAGTAAGTATTCTGCTCTGGGTACACTTCATGCTTTATGCAGTGAATTTTACCATTTTATTAACTAATCACTACACTGTAGAAAAATGGGCTCCCTATATTAATGATGGAGTTGGTGAGCCACCTTGATGCTAAGTCCACCAGTGTTGCTATTACAATATGTATGTGAAAATGTGCTACATCACAGCCTCCTATTCGAAGGTCCTGAGTTCAAATCCAGTGTAAAAAAACAAAAACAAAAACAAAACCCAAAACAGTCTGGAATCATACACACAAATGATTTACAAATGATCCCTGCCAAACGAGAGACCTCTTAGATCTGAAGTGAAGTGGATCATCATAAATGTGCACCCAAGATTTTCCATTTCTATTTTCTTGTGCATAATAGACTTGGAGGATAACTTTGTGTGCGGGACCTCAGAAAACAGGCTTCTACATGGAAAAACGTTCCACATTGCAACTATCGCAGGAATAACCTGAAACACGGATGAAGAAGTTATTTAAAAGAGGATAATGATTATACTTGTTTGTTTACTCTAAAGAAAATTGTAAGGAGTCCCGGGCTGGAACAAGTCCATCAGAGAGGCGAGATCGATAGTGCACCCAGAATATCAACTATCATAGTGAGCAATGTAAACTCAAGTTATTAAACCTCAGATCAAAAGTCCTCTGCTCATGAATAAAAAAAAAGTCTTATTTTAAGATTGGCATCCATGTATTTTGGAAATCCATGGGTTTCATGGCTAACAAATCACACACATGACCATATACATGCAAACTTTCAATTCAAGTAAGAAAATCAAAAACGGAGTTGACATTTTTATGTGACTGCAGTCAAACTCAGAGATTTGATACACGTAACTTTATGTTTGATCCAGACTCCAGTGACTCTGAGCCTTTCCAAGACTGTGGACTGTGCTGGATGCTGCTGTTCACTGTGTGTCCTTCCTTTGCTGCTTTCTTCTCCCTCCTCTCCTCTGTTTTGGTTTACCACCTCTGCCAGAAAACAGGTAAGCTACAGTATATCTCACACTTATTCTATATTCTCACATTCATTCATGTGCTTTGGCAATGCGCATATTTTGTCTGTTTTCTTTTTTAGCTTACATTCTTTTCAGTAATGAAATACACATGAAATATTTTCTCTGAACATTTTCACATATAATCACTGAAGAATAAAACTGATCTCAGATCAGTACTCTTCCTTTAATGTATTGTGTACCGTTGCGGGCTGTGGTCTAATGATGCTGTATTCATTCATTCAAGATCATCAGAAAAGACATGATACCGGAGGTCAAAAGAGAGGGAATCAGGTAACGCATTTACCACGGCCATTACTTTATTTGGGCAGTTATGTACATGTGTATAGAATGTGTGATGACCATTCAAAGAAAAGTGTTTAATAGTGCAACAATAAATTATTGTATTTAGTTGGTCATTACATTACATAATCACGATTGTAAATTACAAATGTCAAATTGTCTCTTAGGATGAAGATGGAGTGTGTTATGCTGCGTTGGATATCCGTCAGGCATCACAGAGACCAAAGAAGAAGAAAGCCCCGAGCTCTGACTTCAGCACCTATTCAGTCTGTTTCTACGGCCAGGTTGTGCCCACTGAAATGTGCCAGGCTGGCCTCACTCTCTCTCTCTCTCTCTCTCACACACACAAAAACTCACACACACTGATCTGACTGATGATGGTCACTGATGAATATATATATAATACAATTTCAGTTTTTTTCTGATAATAAACACAGCAATGATGCTGCTGAGAAGAGTTGACTCTGAACTCTTTCCCTCTAACATTATCTTTATCTCTGAGGACGAAGATGTGTTGTGTTGTTGAGTTGAATATCCGGTCCAGAGCACTGACTTCAGTATTCATGTGGCCATCAGCACTAGCAGGGTGTACTGGGGAAGGGAGAGGAAGAGTCTCATGCTTAGATCAGTAGCTACTAGCAGGATGTCAGTTGGTATCTTTCTTACGTAATTACAATTCTGACATATCAAGAAAACATCTCTCAGGCCATGAAGATTTTTCATTTTGTCACCACTTTTTACAGTGTTCCATTTACTTACAGCTCATATTTTCAATGTTAATGCTTACATTTAACAGCAATCACTGTCACTGTATTATATATGGAATAAATATGAAATATATTATTAGAATCACTATCTATTAATTAGCTTCTTACTTACCTATCAGTGTCATTACATTTTGAAAGCATGCACTTGCTTGCTGAAATGTATTCTTTTTAACCTCATGCTCATAATAACTAATAACCTTGGAGTTAATAATTGGTGGGCACACTGGTTAGGTGTGCAATGTCTAACAGCTTATTTTACTTATGCCATTTCATGTATACTTGTACTCTTTGGGATTTTGTTTAATTTCAAATAAAGTTTGATTGCGCTGAATCGAATGCATTTTATATACATCATAGTTTGTTTGCAAAACAGTCCTTAACAGTATTCCCTTGAATTCTTATTAACAGCGTAATGATTAACAGTGCATACAGCTAATCTGATTTTAGTTTTAGTTAAAAAGCAGTCCACATTTTGAGTGTGGTCGGTATATCCTGTCAGTTATACTCCGCTGAATCTGAAACTGAGAGCGGGACTTAGAAGTTAAAGATAGTGTGCCACCCCAGAGCACATGAGGCTCTGTGGTACGCTTCAACATCAAATATAGGGCAGTTACATTTCTGAGCAGCAGCATCAGAAGGACCCACAGCATGCCTTTTCAACAAAGAAAAAAAACACAGTGACTTTATTGACTATCACCATTTGATAGAAGAGTGGCCACACTGGGACGACAGATCAATCTGTGCCTTACTGCCTGATTATATAAGACAACAGCCCTCAGATGTCTTGCCATTGTATTTTTCTGCGAATTACTTGAAATTATCCACACTTGTAATGGCATCAACCACAGTGCATATGAATTCATTCTTGTTCTTACCTTCATGATGCATTTTAGGTGGTTTGTTTCCCTCCACAGCTTAAAGAACAATTTAAAAATTGGTCTGTTGTACAGAAACCTCTAGATAGAAAGTCTGTTTGTAGTTGCTGTGATTACAATCTGCTGCAGGTTCACTTTCTAAGAATTTTTTGATTGAAATCTGATCTTTTTTAATGGTAGAGATGATTGTTAAATGTTTTCATGTAGTTTCCTATCTTTATCTCAAGTTCACCATCAATCTCTACTGTAACTAGAAAATGTCACCTGGAGAATACAGTGTGGTTCAAGAGCTGAGTCTACTATTGCTATTTCATCAGCATTTCACCAATGTAGTTTTGATTCAATTCCAAGTATCACTTCTGTTGACCTCATACAATAGAGTCCATTTTGAGCTGATTCTGCTACAGAGAATTACACTGAAAATGATGAAGGTGTTTCAGAGAAATATCACGCAAAAGCCAAGACCGCTATGGTTTAAATTACTTTCTTAGCTCATTTAAGAAGTCCCCCCCTCCCTAGTTTCCAAGAAGTTACAGCAAAATACAGAGGTGACGATGACGTGCTTGAAGTTAACCTCACACTGCGAGGCTCCCTTCAATTATCTTTAATGTACCAGAGAAGTGATGTTTCGAGCGCAGTGGCTCTTCATTAAAAAAGAATTGCAGGGAGCCTTGCAGTGTGCAGACTGCTTTTGGCGGATTAATTGGACTCCTGTTCCGTCCAGCACCTGCCCTACATAAGAACAATGGATGTGCTTTGCTACCACCGATCTTGAAGTTAACCTCAACCGCATCATGTTGATCACTGAGGTACACAGGAAACCCACACTCCCATACGGCCCCTCGCAGAGCTCAACATGCACGCACTTAGATGTCGAGAAAAACAGCGCATACTTCGGAGTCAAAGAGAAAAAAAGACACACCCACACACACGCACCGTCAAATATAGCCCTCTGCATATCCATAAAGAGGTCAGAACAGGACATCAAAGACACAGGGGACAGGACTGGCCTTTTTTTTTTTCTTCAATTTTCGAAAAAAAAAAAGTTCCCGAATGTTCATTTCTCAATGTTTAAAAAACACACAATAACATCCTCTAAAATTCCTCTAAACTTTTGTATGTAAATGGCTCAAGATAACTGATAAATTAATAGCAATATTCAACAATGACTTTTACTTTCATGTAATCACTCTGTCAGAGTAGATGTTGAATTTTTCAAATGGTGGCTATCTCATTTTGGAGTATATTACTGTTGAAATGTAGATGAGCAGTAGAGTGGTATGGTGTTAAAGCGCAGTAAAGCCCACCACGGGGTAGAATTTAGCAGCGCTGCAGAAACCACAACTACAGCATGCTACTGTGGATTTCCGGTATATTTCTGAGTAGAGCTTATTTTAGTGACCAGATCATATCTTTGTGTGTTGTACAGAGATTTCAAGCCCCCATCCACTCAGTTTAATGAGTTTGTGTTAGTGCGCCGCGTAGACAGAGTGCGATTACATGCGCAGATTATTCCGGATACCAATGTCAGTAAAGGTCGTATTTAAGATAAGCTGCACATAATGCATCATGATATTCCAAAACACAAACATCCTGTATACATGAATATATTCTGGAGTATAACTCACACCGACCGCAAAAACAGTGTAAGGTGTTTACATGCCTCAGTATCTCAGTCAGTTTTCTGATAATTGTGATGTGAGTTTTTCCAAGTTTAAATGTGTTTACATGTGTTTTAAAATTGGAAAATGTGAGTGTCCGAAATAATATCTGCATATTAACCACCACAGCTGTTTCTTTCTATCTGTCGCACTGCTGCACGGTCTGCCGCTGGTCTTTGACTACTTGAAAGTAATACTGGAGAAAGAACAAATATAAAAGTACTATAAGGAATTTTAATTTTAATGTCCATAGCCTCACTCTGTAGCTTTCATTTTGTAGGAATAAATATTGTTTGTTTTTTCAGTCTCATGGCATTACTTGTAACAATGTTTTTTGAAAATGATTTTCTAACAATATTTATGTTGTATCTTACAACTTAAAGGAAAATGAAATTGTTTGTTACAACCTTGCATATTGAACTTGAAGAGGCCAAGGTTATCTCGGGTTACACCTTCTCCATTTGCTGGGTCAAACACAGGAGAGTGGAGAGAAGGAGGTGGTGTAGTCTCTGAACGGTCAACCATAGCTCCAGGTGAAACTCGCCTGACCTCTAGTGGAAAGGTTAAGTAATACACCAAAAGGCCATCAAAGCAGGTTTGAGCCCCCCAGGAGGCTTTCTCATGCTGCCAAACACTCCAAACTGAATTATAGTGTGGTATCCTGATTTTAAATTCACTGCAGCTGTTGGAACTGTGTATTATGGCCACGTATTTCCTTGCAGTATGGGTTCTGATCAGCCTGCCATGCTGTGTGAAAAAACCCAAATCCCTGGTGGCACAAGCAACGACTGGCAAAAAAAGACTTCCTAGAGATCTTTTGCTGTATTCATACAAGAAAAGAAATCAAATTTTAGCCCCTTTGTGGCACAGTTCTGACTTTTTCATGGCTGCGTAACAAGGAATAGAATCTGTATGGTTTCTCCTTGTTTCGCCAGCCACTAGAAGATCAGATCTGTGCCACAAAGGGTTAAAAGATCTTATGTGCTGGCAATACTTAGGTTCATTACTATAAAGCAATACACAACATCCCCTAATTTGACCACAATGTCCAAATTTATTTCGAAATTCATCATCAGCTATCAGTACATCATCAAACAAAGATCAGCTGACTGTCATATAATCATTCAGTGCATGTCCTTGTATAGGAGTTCCAAAGGAAAACATTTTATTAAAATACTTTCAAGACATTGAAAGAGTCAAAGAAATAAATAAGAAAGAAATAAGACATAATGAAAAATACCTTTTCAATAGGTAAGTTAATTCATTAATAATTACATTTCTAAATTGTTTGATTGGATTTTAAAGAAACTACTCAAGGCACTGACTTCAAGCCTGTAAACAATGAAAGTGAAAAATAAATCCTCAATAACAATCAAATAAACTAAGCATACAAAATATGCATTTAAATGCACTCATTCACAGTTATATCCACTCAAAAAGTTTTTTAGTGAAAGTAATTTAAGTCAAAGATCAGCTGTAGGCTATTATTTAACCAGCTATGATATCTCTATTAAACAAAGCCTTAATAAACACTGATAACACTTGGCAAAAATATACATATAATATAAACTATATTGAATTTTTCTCAAAGCAGGGCATGTTTCATCCTTCCTGCAGTAAATTTCTCACTTAGAGGTTTAAATTGAGTTTTGTTGCTTCTGTTACACAGAAGAGCAACCTCTGTTCAAACACTGTTAAATGCTTCAACCATAAGCAAGGCATCAGAAATCTACATCTAAAACATACAGTATATGGTACCTATCGCCTGTCTACTTAAGACTTAATAACAGAAACTAAATTTAGCTTCAAATATAAAATAGATTATATTAAAAAAAAATAGCAAACTCTTCATTTAGAGTTTCATATTGATCACCTTACATATCCCATTGACTTAGGTTTCCAAATGTTTTTCTTGACATTTCGTCCAGACTACATTATTCATGTGTGCCCTGCTCTATCACGATTCCATCACTGCTTTAAAATCAAAGTCATAGTGATAACATCCATAGCTTCTTTGTCTCTTTTATTTCACTTTGTCATTTCATTTCAATATAATTACAGGCACAACTGACTATGGAAACCTCCAGCCTTAGACAAGATGATGCCTTCTGAAAAATGTTCATGTAATTTCACCTCCAGGTCTCTTCAACGAGGTTCTAAACCTCCAGATATTTCCTCGTTCCACAAAATGAACAAAATACAAAAATTCTCAGCTGACTGTCAGAGTTTCTGAAGGCCACTTTGAAGCCTCTCTGAAGTTGACTCTTTTTTCTTTTTAAAGAGGTTCTTGAGCTTTGAGGACTTCTTGCCCTTCTCTTTATTCTTTTTCCTCTCATCTCCACTTTCAGGGGGTGACGCAGTCGGAGATGGGTTGGCGACCCTCGGTGGTGGCAAAGGTGGCTCCACCTCTCCTAGCAGCCTGCTCTGGGGCAAGTTGGGCATTGAGGCAGAAAGGTCACTGAGGCCGGCCGGGGTTGGAGCCATTGAGGTGCAGGACTTCTCCAGGATTCCATCGTACACAAGCTGGCTTAATGGACCAGTGGGTAAAAGCTCTGATAATGGTTTGAATGGCACCAGGGAGGTCATGGTAAGGTCCGGCTGTCCAATCCGACCTGGAGATGAACTTGATTCAGATGCAGCAAACTCCTCCCTCAATATCCTTTGTTTGGGTTGTTCCATGGCAAGATCAAGTCTGTCCCAGGAGATTTTTCCTGTTGGCGTGTCTATGGAACTGTCAATCTTATCTCTCGGTATTCTTCCTCTAAGAGAACCAGCAGACATCTCGAGTTCATCTCTCAATATCCTTCTACTTGCTGAAGATTCTGACCCAAACTCCTGCTTCTCTCTTGAGACCTTACGGGACGAGGTATCTATCATTGCTTCCATTTTCTCTCTAGGTAGCATCTTTCTGGAGGCACCGTCAGTAGAATACTCCAGCTCATCTCGAGATATCTTTCTTGCCGGTGCTCCAACAGTCTCAACCATTTTGTCCCTTGGCATTGCTCTCACAGAGGAATCTAGTTGATATTCTCCTTTATCCCAAGATATCTTTATAGAACCTGTGTCCAGAGACTTTCCCATTGAATCCCTAGTAATTTTCCTGGATATCAAGTCAAACGGAGGCTTGATCTCATCCCGTATAATTTTTCTTGAGGCACTGTCCATTGAAACCCCCATCATATCTCTCGATATCTTCCTGGTTGCCATGTCTGTTGATGTTTCTAATTCATTCCAAAGAATCTTTCTAGCTGTACCATCCAGTGGTAAATCACTTCTATCTCTGTATATATTCCTTGAAGCAGTGTCCATCAAAATCCCCATTTTGTCTCTGTCTATTTTCCGAGCTGCAAACTCTGCTGAGGCTTCCAACTCATCACAAAGCCCTTTTCTAGCTGAAGCATCTACTGAAACTGAAACCTTTGTGGGAGCTTCCATAAAAGACTCAGTGTCGTCTTTGGACATCTTCACAGGAGTTTCCATAGAAATATCCAAGGCTTTATCTTTCACCATCTTCCTGCTGGCAACATCTGCAGAAGCTTCAAGCTCTTCTACGGAGATCTTGCGGACCGGAGGTTCAACAGAAGCTTCTAGTTCTTTACTGGAAGGCTTTCTAATGGAGCTGTCTGCGTACAGGTCCATTTCATCACGATAGATTTTTCGAGAGGAGGAGTCGATGGTGGAGGAGCTAGGAAACATTCTATTAAGAGGAGATGGAGCCATATAATCTGCGTCTGGGAACATCTCCTGGGAGTCTCTATCAGTGAGAGAGAAGGAAGGAAGCAAGGAAGGAAGGAAGGAAGGAAGGAAGGGACAAAGGAAGAACGTTTTATCAGTACAGGCATCATTCAAAAAAGGCAGTTCAGTATGAGCAGATTGTGAAACATAACACTGGACTTTAAAAGCTGTGGAGACATACTGTCTCTTCTGAGGGTTGAGGAAGAGCCCCTCCTCTTCCTCAAAGCAAGGGAATGGAGCTCGGATGGGGATGAGAAGGTCGGGGTCTGAGGAGATCACGGTGGCCGGGGGCTGAGAGATGACCCCGGGACGACGAGAACGACATACGGTGGAACCCCGAGTCCGAGGAGAACGCTTCACTGGTGGAACTGGGGGAGGGCCAAAGGTGAACCAATGAGTGAAATTGTTCAGTTATTATTTTGTCCTCTTGGCTGTTTGCATCATTAGTCTTACTAATATATCACTGTTACTTTTCAATGTATACAGTCCCAGAGTAAATACTGATAAAGAAAATATAATTTAAAGAAAATAGCGTTCAAAATGACTCTCTCTCAATGATGATCAGCAATGCTAATCATCGTCATTACAGTAACTGTCATTACCATAGCTCATCATTTTTGTTACTAACCTGCCATCTGTGGTTTAACTGGAGGAGCAGCGTCTTCTATCAGATCCTCCACAGATCCATGCACCGAGCTGTGGCATGAGCAGGGTTGCTGGGGCACTCTGGGCAACCCCACGACACCGGGGTCTGAGTAGAGCTTAGTGGTGAGGTTAGCCAGGCCAGCGTTCCTGAGGATGGGGAAGCCACACAGGCGCTCAATCTGCTGCCAGCGGTGGAGGCGCTCCCGTAGGCAGGCGGTCACGTCAGACAAGGCGTTCCTTTGGGAGATACAAAGGTGTAAATGAGATATGTGTTACATATTTACTGCGACAACTACATAAACGCATACATATGCCTAAAGAAAGCCTGCATACGTATTGATTTGACTCACTTTGCCTCCAGGATCTTGTGGTCAACCTGGTCTAGAGAGGAGCTGTGAGCTACATGGAGAGTCCCCAGCACAGAACTCCTCTTCTTCTTAATCTTCTCTGCCTGGAAGGAAACAGGATGCGTGGGTCAGTAGGCCGGTAGGTAGGTCAGTCAGTAGGTCAATAGATAGATAGGTAGCTCACTTATCCAGTGCAATTCAGTCAGTGCACATGTCTCGCCATTATCATCACTTTCACAATGATAAAAATTAGTGATACATAAAAGGATGAAGACGAAAAGCTGCTTATGCTTTATTCAGATTATTCGTGTATCCATGCCTTCTTCATGCATTACCTCTTCCTTGGCGGTGACAAGCTGGAGTTCAGCGCTCTGCTTCTTGACGTTGTAGTGCTGGACCTCCACCTCGTGCGTCAGCTGCAGCCACAGCTGGAGGGCCTCTGAGGCAGACCAGCTGGCCTGCATGTCCTTCTCTGCCTGCTTCAGTGCCCCGCGAATCTGGAGGGACAGCACCAACATTAGAGATCAATCCTCAAAAGAATTATGGCTAATTGTAGTTAAATCTTTATTCTACTCAATTTATGGGTCAAACTCAGTGTTTGACAGAAACATAGAATATTTTACTTTGCACTTGACTGATACAGTGCTTCTGTGCTTTAGTTAGGGCCATGTTTCTACCTGCTCCAGCTCTTCCTCTGCATATCGGAGGCGGCTGAGTTCACTGACAGCCCCCTGCCTCAGCTCGTGCAGACGGTGGGCCTCCTCCTGCGCCCCCATGATCTCATCTCTCATCTTCTCCTCTAGGCTCTGTTTCTCCTCCGCCACGTTACGCTTCTCCTCCTGGGCTCGCTCCAGTCTGACAGAACGGAAATGTTTTTAGTGCAGACACACGCACACAAAAAGAGGACTCATTAATTTAGGTGGCAAACAAACAGACACAGAGACACACACAGGTAAACTGCTGTATACTCACTGTCCCTGTAGCTCTCTGAGGCTCTGTTCAGCCCTCTGCAGGCTCTCCAGGTCTTTCATCATCTTGGCAATGTGGACCTTACTGGCTTTGTTTTGTGCCTGGGCGAACCAGCAGCCCCCAACTCCCATCACCACCGATACAATTAGCAGCAGGTCCTTCATATAGTTATGAGGAGGACCTAGATGGGGGAATGCAAGTTCATGTTCACAAGACTGGGTGCTAAAAGAACATATTCAAGACCCAGAGGAATTCAACAACATAGAGTAAGTCTAAATCCCAGGCTAAGGCCTTTACTTCAATGGGTATTTACATTTACACACTGTGTTAGTCTCTTAAATTTGTGGTCAAAAGACAGGGTGTCCTTACGCGTAGGTGGTCCAAACAGCACCACGTCCAGAGCTTTGATGTTGAGCTTCTGCTTGTCTCTCTGGTCCTGAACCCTCAGCTGGCCGCTCAGGAAGGAAGGCTCATTGGCTGCAATCCTGCACACAGATGAGCATTGTTCGTGCTGATTGGATGAAGGTAGGCAGGACAGTTTCAGTGCAGATGTGTTTTTAATCAGTGTTCTATCGTAATATCCTTTATTCGATGTTAGATAGGAGAGTGTTTATATGATTGTTTACATGATCTTGATACAATCTTTGATAGAAGTGTTCTCATTGAAGAGGAAGGGTTAGTCCCTATTTAAACGTATTAGATTATTAGGAGGTGTTGCCCTGAGGGTTTCTCATTGGCTATTCTCACCTGGGGAGGGTGTTTCCATTGACCTTAAAGTCTTTAAAGTTCCTCTCATACTGTGGCAACTCAACAAACTCCTTCAGCCAGCGAAGCACCTCATCTTGAGTCCAGTTATGAACTGACACAGGAAGAGCAAATGACAGTTAGGAATTAAAAGTGAGAGAAAGAAATGTGACATACTTTGGATATAGACACAAAGACTCACTCACTTACCAACCCACACACACATATACAAATACACATACACACCTTCAGATGACTTCCATCCCCTCCAGAGCTCCTCTATAGTGATGTGTTGGTCCTCTCTGTGCAGGTTGCTGTGTTTGTTGGTCTGCTGCTGCTTCATGTCCTCAATGATGAACTACAAAAAGAGAGAGTGAGAGAAAAAGAAAGAGACAAGAGATAAAGGCTTTATGAGACTCGGCCATTTCACTTCAAAGTATAAGGTTAGGGTTCACAAGCACACATTAGCCAAGCACATACTCAACCTCACTGTCCAAAATAAATTGGTTGGGGTGTTGCAATGTGTTATGTACTTATGTTTCAATTTGGGAATACGGAGTGGGTGTATGAGAATGCGAGAATGTATTTTTTTAGAATGGATGCAGGAGCATGAGTGTGTATTGTAAAACGTCAGTGTGAGAGGATGTGTGTGTGTGTGTGTATGAGTATTGCTGCTGTCTTGGAATGTGTCCTTGGCTGTAAACAGAGTCTTCATGTGATGGTTAGAGGAATCTCAGGGCTGTCTTCTGATGAGCCCGGGCCCCTCCCCTGTCGTCTCTATGGCAACTGCAACCCGAGCCCCGGGATACTGTATCCATGGACTACATTCTGGAGGGCCACAACATTCTGGAATTCTGGGTTTACTACAACTAGAAACTCTCTGGGCAAAACATTTATTTACTCTGGGTTGGAAATGTTAAATTGGTGAACACACCAAACATGTAACACAGAATGCAAACACCACAAAGGCGCAATTGCACATACGCACAAGCACACTTCTACATAAATATGCCTTGGCACACATGCACTAAGCCATATTCTTAGATGCTTGCACTTTCATGCTGATGGCTTGTTTGCGTGACTAAATGGAAAACTTTTAAAGGACAGCACCAGTATAATTTTACTTTTGGCTCATTGACAAAATTGTTTTGCCCTAGTAGAAAAAAAACACCACTGGCTTTCCACACACACAGTTTCAGACAAGTTTACAAATCCTGTTTGTGTTGTGTCCTGATGCCAGTCTCTGCCATTCTACGTCTAGTGGCAACAACAACAACTTATAGAGACATTCTGCTTGCTTGGGAGGCATAATACATCATAGCACAGCAAAAAAGAAGCAGAGGATGAATGTATCGACATGTTTTATAACATTAATATTTATGGGATCTGTTTTCAACAGCACAGTTATTTATTTTGTACACGGTTATTTATTTTTTAGTAGGAAAGTGAACATAAGCAAACAAGTGATGTTTGATATAATTGAAATATTCCTTCTCTGCTCTGTTTTCACAATGATGGATCACACCTCTCAGGCAAGCAGTGTGTCTCTTCAAGTTGTTTTTGATAGCACTGGCTGAAGAATAGGAGAGGCGTGACTGAGGAAACAACATAAAGAAGAGTTATAAAGTCAAAGTATGATTGTGAAGGTCACCAGTGCAACTACTAGTGCAAACCAATTTTGTCACTGAGCCAAAAGAAAAATTATACTGTTGCTATCCTTTAAGAAGCATTTGACTGGACCACCAGCCAGGACACCTGTTGTTGTACCCCTGTTTTGCCCCGCCTCGCTCTTGCATGCAAGCATGTACACAAACACACGTGCGTGCGCACACACACACCAGCTATCCAAAGGCCGTAAAAGTTAAAAGGGGAGCGAGTTTTCTACCTCCACACTCTCCTCCACCTCAATCCCTCCATCCTGGTCATCGTCCATCATCTGGTGGATGTTCCGCAGGGCGTCCAGGCTGAAGCGGTCCGACTCGCTCATACAAGGAGGAGACACCACCATGCATGGGTCTACATGGGCCAGGAAGGCAATGACATTTCATCAATCACTATTCAGCTCAACTGGTCGAGGGAGTAACTTTTTCTTTGTATATCACTCCAACAGCATGGAGACAGCATGGATCTACACAGGCCAGATACAAGGTAACATTGCTTCCTTCTGTATGTTCATCGCTCCTCCAAAAGTGAAACACCATCATACAGAGGTCTGGACAGGCCAGGAACAAGGAAATGTCCTTTCATCATTCAGCTCAATATGGGGTGAATGTAATTATTTTTGCTCATACAGGAGTAACACAATGCATCCATAGCTAGGAGAAGGAGGGATGGAGGGTTTACATTCATTCATTCGCTCTTCCCTGCAATTGTAGATCAGAAACATATTTCATCTGTTCAAAATATGGTGGGCCATCAAAGTTTGCTTGCCACCACAGCTAATAGAACATAGGAAATCAACATGGGAATTTAGCCAACACAGTCAGGAATTGGGCCAGTGAATATCATTATCACATTTATCAAAATGAACAATCCAAATAAAAATAGTTTCATGCCTCTACAATCTACTCTATCCCCAAAACTGGGCAACAAACCAAGACTATTCGGTAAGATAAAAATAATCCTGCCCACCACTCTCATATAATAACATAAAAACTGCAATTTATTTAACATTTGACCTGTCTTTTCATCATTCCATCCATCCAATGGTTACACATTTTACCTGCAAATTTATCAGCCCCACTATCCCCAAAGAAATACAACTATAAGCTTAGTCAACACTGCTGAACTTTCCCAAGAGATTGAAAGTTTTTGTCAAGTCGCTGTGTCCTATACAGTGCATGTGAGTCACTCAGTCTAATACATGGGAGGTCTAATACATGGGAAGGTGACATGTGGCCTGCCATCAGTCTAGTCTGTCATAGTGTATGTCCTCAGTGAGTCAGAGTCCATTTCCTTCTCGATGACTCGAGCTGTTTGGTGCACCGAGGGGCCTGGGAGGGGTTGGGGGTCAAAGGTCTGTTGGTCAGCTCCATTGCCAAAGCCAGCTCCAGCAACGCTAGCCGCTCACAGCCCACAAGGTTAAAAGGAGCTATAAGCTGGCCTCTGCTTAATTCAATTCAGCACAGGACAAAAAGGGTATAGGCTAATGCAAGACGATCTAGTGCAATCGGCCACTAATGTGTGGATTAGCGCCAGGCGTGCTTGGAAAAGGTGTGGGATGATGCAAAAAGATGCAAATAGATAATAAATGACTGCAATGAGCCAAATTGATTCATTCTCCAATTCCTACATGTGTTGGTGCTGTGTGTGATTTGACTGTAAAGAGACACTGTATATGCTATCTGTCCACTTCTCTGCAAGACAATGATTTGAAGTGGCAATGAATTGACAGTCAGCTTGACAGTCAGCTGTTTGTGTTGGAACGGTCGGCTGGAGTATCCTGAAGAAGATCAGATACATGAGAAGATGTGGATTGATAGATAGACCTTTTAGAACTACTATCTATAGATGTGACTGTATCCATGTTCCTCAGCCCATCCCCATTACCAGTATAGGTTTATACCAGCAGTAAGCACCGAGAACTGACATCAATCCCCTGGTTGTTGTTTAAAACCTCTCATTTCTCAGATGCTGGAGTTTCTCAACAGTGATGAGACTTCTCTGCTGCGTGGGCTATCAAATATCAGTGGGGCTCTGGGACAGTGAACGTTATCTGTGTCCCCGTGGAACCTTTGACCCGACTTTAACCCTTTCCACTGGTGAGCTGAAGCTGAAGAGTCGGGGACTGGATGGGGCACAAACCTGTACCAGCGTCAAGCCAGCCAGATTAAAAAAAACATAAATCATACTTCTGGTCAAAACTTTCAAAATAAAATCCTTATTGATGAAAGTATTGCAAAATGTTTAAACGTGATACAAAGCCTACCAATGTGAAAACAAAGAATACATGTAAGGGGGAAGAAGTTAATGAAAATAATTGTTTTTCCCCAAAATGTTCTTTTCACAGCATTAGGCTATAGCCAGATAGGCCCATATGCAAGATTCACACACACACACACACACACACACACACACACACACACACACACACACACACAAAGACAACTTGAAAGGATGTCACAAGTTCATGGACATCAATTGGGTATGGCAAGGTGTGGCACTCATTAACATAAGGGAGTCCAAATTAAACCTTATAGTTGTTTTCTTATTAGAATGGAAAGCAAAGATGAAGCATAAATAAGTTTGTTTGGAAGCCATATCTAAAAACTGCACATTCAGGACCAATGCTCACTCTATGTATGTCTTTTGACCTGCCTCTAATAAATGATCACATTGACACAATAACAATATCTTGTCAGCCATGACTGACTCGTTGCTGCGCTTATCCCCAGAGATTTAGTCAATATAATATTCACTATTGCCCTCAAATGATATTAGATGCAGAGACTCTGCTATTCCCTTAGGGTTTAGTTTAGTTTAGGTCTCCAGGACTAAATGTCAAGTCAACCTTTCATTCTGAATGTAAAGCTATAACACTTGCTCTCCTATTCTTATCCCTGGCTCTCTCTTGCTGGCTCCACGCAGCGGCGCGTACCTGTTGGGTCGAAGCCTGCGCTCCCACCGGGAAAGGCGAAACCGTGGAGGTCCCCGACGCCTTGCGCGGCTGCGAAGAGCGCGGCGCGGAGGAAGAGCAGCAACACCGGGGAGAGAGGCAACATGTCAGAGGGTAGATGGACCTGTCAGTCAGGGATGAGAAAATCCACAAAACAGATGGGGCCACTACAGACACCGAGCCCCGTTTAACGCCACGCACCAGTGTCAGTGCGCGAAAAAAGTGTCAAGCGATCTGTGTTGCTATTAACGGAACCCCCAGAAGCGAGATGTGATACTAATGATTCACTTGAGGAATCAGGCAAGATGGATTAGATTAGTGTGCAACTTGAATTCCATTATAAGACAAAACTTTGTAAACCATAAAATAATTAAAAAAAAAAAAAGCAACTCCAAGATATGTTTGCAAAGAGAATCTGCAGAGTGATCCAGATCTGTCTCACAGGAAGGCCGTGCGTAAAAATTGCTCCAAAAATTGATTCGTTTATTCCAGGAAAATGACAGTTTTGCCGTTAAAAATCCATACTTGACCTAATAAAAGACGCCAGGATAAAATGTCCTGAGATTAATCCATCAGTAAGAAAATCCCATGTTATAACCACACCGACCCCAGTTGCATGGAGAGCAGATCTGGGGAACACAAGTTGTAAGGGCGCATGGACATATCCTTTTCAGGTTAGAAGACGTTTAAATGGAAAGTGCATATATAGGCTACATATAATCCTGAGTCATGTACAAACACGTTCCTCTGTTCCCCGTGTAGTCTGTTTGGTCTCAGCTTTTGGTCTTCATAAGAGAAGTCAGCTCTCCGAACTTGTCCACGCGCTGTCTGCTCTCCCCCCTCTCACCCCTTGTCTTGGAAACACGGCGAGCTGTGACGTCCTTGCCTGGAATTGACGGTCTCTCTCTCTCTCTGTCATACACACACACACACACACACACACAGCCGGCAAATAGATGCACATTGTTATGTACTTGGATATGACTTGTTACAGAACTGAACAACTGTTTATGGATGAACCTATATCATGTTCTTACTGTCCAATTGTTAACTTAAAAAAGTGGTGGTGGTACTGGTTCTGGTTTTGCTGCAGGACCTCTTGGAAACCTTTAACGGCCCCTGGGGGTCCCCGGACCCCACTTTGACAATCCCTGCCTTACAGCAAGACTATCATGATAGGAGTAGCATGTCATATGTCATGTCATGGCCTGGCTGTCTGGGAATGACAGTTGCTTTCTCCATTGAGGTCTATATCTGGCTTAGTATTTGATGCTAAGTCGCTTCCACAGAAACACACTCAGACACACACACACACACACACACTCTCACTGTCTAGCTTCTTAAACTTTGAACTATTATTCGAACCACCAAGAGGATGAGGGACACAAACAGACCCTGCCACCACCCCCACCACACACACACACACACACACACACACACAGTTTCATGGTAACAGTAACAAGTGTCAGGTTTCATTCCAGCGATCCTCCTCCCAGTCTAAAAATACAGCGGGGCAGTTTTGACCCCTAGCCTGTGGAGCATGCGCAGGTGACAAGTGTCCATCAAGGCCTCAGCAGGCGCTCTGTGCCAGAATCCAAGTGTGTGTTTTATATGCTCCCATCGCGCCTGCTCTGCTCACTGCTGATGAGATAAGATGCACTTTATTGATCCCCTAGGGGAAATTCGGGATGAGAGATAGAGAGAGGGAGGAAGATGCAACAGTAAAAGAAAATGGGCTAAAAGAAAGACCCATGTATACCAACGTCAAACATGTGAAAACACCTGAGAAACAAACATCCACCAAAACAGACAAGTGATATGCCAACTTCAGCTTTTTTTTTAATTCATGACCTTTCATTGAAGAACACTGGCAGATTGATTCGCTTTTAAAGGGACTTAATCAACAGGACAAAGATTGACAGGATGGAGGGATGATACAGGGAGAGAAAGGAGGGAGTGGTTGGTCAGAGACAACAGACAAGTTGTTATAGGAAAGAGCACTTTTTCTGTGAATACAAGAGTAAGGCAAATGCCTGTAGAGCTGCCTGGATGACATTCTTTTTGCATGCTAGCTCTTAGTTGTCGTCGTGTCAGTACTATCTTACTTCACACCTGGCCCTACAGAGCTGCATGCTCAACAACCAAAACAAGGCAGTTCAGAATGTGGGAACAAGGAAGAAACTAAGATGGTAGATTGGGGATCCAATATCTTTGTGAGTCAAAATTTTCAAGAAATTGCTAATTATTCAGGATCAAACATTAAACCAACTCAATATTTTGGAATGGACTGAGATTTTGTCAGGTGTGCCAGTGACCAAAAACATCCCTCGACCTCTGCAGAAACCGTGTCGGGCACCAGGCTACAATGTTGTAGGAATACTGAAAAGTGCATCCTTTTTCAACCTGCTGTGATAGCATTTATATGAAACATAATTTGATCGAATCAAGTGACATACCTGCACAAATCCAACTGTTGTATATTCATGAGAACATAAAAAGAAAACAATGGAGAACGCAGGCAAAGACTATTCAAATGGGGCTCAATGGTACCACAAACATGTTGCTGGATTGTTATGTACGAGTGTTAAAACCTCATAATGTACACTTAGGCAAGAGCAATGTTAGTGGTCATTGTAACAGAGAGGAAAAGCTCTACAACCAATGGTACCAACATGAGCGGGAACATTCTTCCATAACATCAGATCCCAGGCCGGTTTTAGTTTTGCAGCTTATAATGGTTAGTTAAAATGTGAATGTACAAACTGACCGAAGAGCAGGAAAAAAAGAAACCAGTTAAATTCTAGTCACTATACAGTAAAGATGTAGTAACCTATCCCCATAACAAGAGTAACTATCCCTTTTCAATGTGTTACAGCACCAATGATACAAAGGACAGGAAGTTACAATGCACCCATTTGAGACCAGAGGCCATGACGTAAATACTTAGCTTTGCAACCAGTCGATCTACTTTGTAGCATCTTAGGCATGCTGAATATGTGCTAACAATATACAAAGTGATTACCTCATTGGCATGAAAACTACCAACTGGCAGTAAGATGGCCAACCTACCACATTTAATTGTTACTTTTAATCTTTCAATCTTTAAATACATGATAGAAAACAGGCTACTTTGTGAGAAACAGTAAGCAAGACGAAGAGCTCTCTCACATAGGTAGTGGTTTTTAAGGCAAAGGTAATTTGAATTCTCACTGGCTAGTTTAGTGAGAGTCAGTCCAAGCTTTCCATTTACATGTTCACCCTACTGAAGTAGAGTAAACGGAGAGGCAGGAAAAAAGGAAACACGTTGACGTGAGAACAGATGTGGTGGGATTTGATTCTGTACAGAGCATTTATCGACCAGTCCCAGGGTTTCTGCAGTTAGTCACCATGTTGGACAAAGCCCAATTCAACAAGGCTGAACCCCAGCAACATTTTGTTGAGCAGTAGGTGAACTGCGAGGGGAGCACTGCAGGCTACAAGGCAGAGACGGTGTTAAAGCTCTTCTTCCAACACTTTGGCCCAAACTCAAAAAGAAACTTAAGGCCCCTCTGAACTACCATGCTATATGCACAGAGACCGATCTTAAAAAGGACTGGACAGATGTAAGCTTTACTCAGCCCCTCTCCTTATATTACACCTTTCTTCTTTACTCCATGTCTCCCTCTGAAAATATATAAGAGGGGAAAACTCTCCCAAATGAATCCTTTTTGTTGAAAGGCTTCGCTGGTGTGAAAAAGAAGTGGTACCACCATATCACCATAGTACAATTCTGTGCATGTGGCCAGGGTCAGAGTGGGGCTAAGTTTAAACTTGAGTTTAAGCATTCTGGTACAAAAACAGCAAACTGATTAGAAATCACAGGCCTTGGTCTCCCGGAATACACTGATAGTGTATTACACATTAACATCATACACATATACACTACACTCATCAAAAACATATTTTTGATATAAAAAAGTCTAGTAAGAGACTGATCAATTAAGGCCAGTGGCCTGGAAGATCTAAGGCAGCTAGGCAAACAACAACTGCAGGCAGATATGGGCATGTCTCAATCGTCTGAAGAGTCTCCTTCCAAATCTAGCCTCATCTCTTCATTTGCATCACTGTGGAAGGTGTAGGATAGTGAAGGCTGCGTAATGACTGTTGAGATGAAGTCTGCATGTTACTATCCAGTTCCAATACACAATAGAGCAAATGAAAGAAAGAGGCAAGGAGAAAAGTGGAGGAGCCCCAGTCAGATTATTGAGACAGGTATGCCATTTCCACCTTGCCCTCCCCATTGAGACAAAACTCAAATGGGGGCCAACAAAATGACAAATCATTCTATTTGGTAACAAAAGTGAACTTACTATGCAGTATCATACAAAAAATGTGAAAATGTACCTCAGCAAAAGCTTATAAAATATCATACGAATAAAATAATATAATAATATTCCTTGGTCCGTAGAAACTATGTTACTATTAGAACGTATTTTCCCCAACAGCTTTTCCCTTGCACACAACTGATAAATCATCAAGCTCTTCTGTAAAAAACATGACCTCGGTAGAAAGTAAGCATGGTGAAAATGTCTTCCAAACCCACAGATATATAAAACAAAACGGTTCTTTTTTTTTTTTTTTATAAAACAGGCTTCAGTGAGAGTCGGGTGCCAGAGGAAATAGATCCATCTTCGTTGAGGTGAAGAAGATCTTGGATCTCAAGATCCTGAATGGGGCTTCTGTCATATCCACAACAATCCACACGAGGGGGCTAAAGAGAAGAATTAGTTATCACAAGTCTTTTCTGTGAACTTGTCTTTTTCTTTGCACTCCTGATGAACACAACTGCTCTCTGATGAAGAGTTACTGACTTGGTGTGCGGTTCTTCACAGGTCCATGAGCCTCTTTGGGAAGTACATGCACACTTTTGCTCACTCATTCATTTACAACACACACACACACACACACACACAGACACACACAAATAGATATTACTATGACAGCACCGACATGGCCGACGCCCCTGACGACATACTACTGGCCGAGTCGCTGATGGCGTAGGCCCCCTGGCCGTCCCCGAGCCCGGCCAACGAGGAGGAGGACGATGGCGAGGACGAGGATGCCGGTGATGACGAAGAGGTGCTGTGTGAGCGCAGAATGGCCCCGGCGGCGCTGCAGTGGGGTCGGGGGCCCGGTTCGGGGGTGTAGGTGAAGGTGAGGGCGGTGGCGTAGATGATTCCATCGCTGCGAACCAGGGTGACGGGGACTTGCACCGGCTGTCTGACCCAGCGCCAGCCCTCCCTGAAGGCCGAGATGTCTGGGACCACACACAGGACGCTCTCTCCACACCTAGGGGACAGGCGGATGAGACGAGGTTTGAGTGGTGCAAGGCAAACACGCACACGCACACGCACACGCACACGCACTCGCACTCGCACTCGCACACACACTCACACTCACACTCACACTCACACACACACTCACACACCTGTACATGGTGTCAGCCTCCACGTCTCCAAACCAGACTCTGAGGTTAGGGGTGAAGTTCTGTCCTGTCAGCTCCAACATTGCCACGTCTCCACCTCCGTTCAACTAGACACAGAGACATGCAGGAAAGGTTTTGAGTCTGTGTGGGCCCGTACAAGCTTAATCGAAGCTTAGAGAGGAAACCGGGTAACCGACCTGCTGTTTACTGTCTGTGCATAAGAGACAAAAAGTGATTAAGTGCCAGCTACAAACACATGTGTACCTGTAGACTCTCCACCACAGGGACAGGTGTGACAGGCGTGGGGACAGGTCCCATGCCCTCGAAGAAGGTGTATTCTGCCTTGTCAGTGCTGATGATGGTCCAGGAAGCCCCGTCGTTAATCATCTCCTTATTAGTCTCTTTGGGGCAGGGTGTGGCCTGGAGAGAAGTCAGACATAAATTCAATTTCCCAATTCCATATCTAATGAGGGGAAAAACACAGAGCTTGCCAATGTTTCCTGACTGGGACCCAGATTAGAATTCAGTTTTTGTCCTGGAACCTGGGCTCATTAAAACACATAGCTAGACTTCTCATGTGGGTGCTAATCTCACAGCACACACACCTCCACTAGGCGAAGCTCTCGGGACACTTGGTATTCTGTTGCTTACAGAAAGAAATGGCACTACTTTTTAGCTGAGCTGACAACACTTCTTTCAGAAGAAGCCACTGAGAGAATAATCGCAGAGGTGACATTCTCAAAATTACTTTCAGTTCAAAGATTTAAACTGCTGCATCTTTCAAACATCATTTTCTGCTTTGATTTTTAACTAAGAAGTCCTTCGGTGGCTTTTCCATATAGGCAATGTTTAGCTGCACACAGATAAGGGAAAAAAAGTGAGTTTCGACAAAAGATATCTCCTCCTATTGAAGCAACCACAAACACACAATGGTGACAGAAGCAAAATCTTTATGAAAATCTAAATAGTCATTTGGAAGAAGTTCATATCGGGAACTCAAGAAAACATTTGACAAATTGAAAACTGGTCAAAGTAAAAGAGGCTGTGTCAGTGTGTGTGTGTGTGTGTGTGTGTGTTTGCGTACCTGGAACTGGATAATCCTCTCTTGTGAAAGACAGAGATACATTCTGTCTGTATCTTTCAGGTAGAAGGCACACTTGTGCAGCTGGGACACCGGGTCGTCCGCATCCAACAATGCTGTCTGCTTGTCCACTTTACGAATGACCTGGAGAGTTGGGGCAAACACACACACACCCGTCGCAAAACACATAGAAACACCCCTACATAACGCAAATGTGTACAAACTGATACATAGCAACTCAAACACACTGGGACACACTGCGTACACACACCTACAAACACCCACACACTACAAATGCTTACATGCACTTAAAAACACCCATGTGGCATCACTGCTCACTTTCTCACAAACAGACTGACACAGACACACACATACCAGTCTGGGCAAGGCCATGCCAGTAACAGAGCAGACCAATTTGACCGTCTGGCCATAGTGAATATAACCGTCTCTCACAGCAAACTCCTCTCCTTCTGACTCCTCATCGTCCACTAGACAGAAAGAGAGAACACATGCATAATGTTATTTTTATCCCTATGTTTATAAATCCCTTCTCTAGCTCTTACATAGGCGTCCCTGATCAGTGTCATTTATTGGTTGTGGAGGTTGATTGCAAATTGCCAAGGAACATAATCAAAAAAGAAAACAATATCATTAAAACATGAGTACACAATCACTGTTAAGCACTGTTAATAAGGTCATAATAAACTTGAAGGGAATAGAGAAAAAATGAAACAAAGAAAGAACAAGGAGAGAATGTGTGACTCACAGAGGTGGATGTGGAAGGCCCCCCACTGCTGGGAGCTGGCATGGAAGTTTCCCCCCTCCACATGAAGATACCTGGTACTGACCGTCTGGGAGCGCAGACGGTTAAACAACGCCACCTTCGTCCCCGACGCTATACACACTGGAGTAGAGAGGGAGAACGAGAGAGCGAGAGAGAGAATAAGGAAGTGTATCTACGGTCAACGAGAAACCGTGGAGTTGAACAATATACTTGATCTTTGAAACCGAAATGTCAGCGCGCAGTGAAACCATACAGCTGTACTTTACACTTGCGTGTGTGTGTGCATGCGTGCGTGCGTTCACACATATTCCCACTCACAGTCTGCATTCTTCAGGGATTGTTTCTTCTTGGAGGGCTTGGAGATGACCTTGATCCTCTTGCTGAGGAAGACTCCTATGTCGGAGCTGTTCCCATACAACATCTTCACAGAAAGCATGAAGTGTTTCCTTTTATCCGAGTCACTGATGTACAGCGTCTTAGCTGTGCAGAAGTGCTAATGGGGAGGGGAAGATATAGGTTAGGGGTTTTGTGCGTGTGTGTGTGTGTGTGTGTGTTTGTTTGCTTGTCCCTCTTTCACCTCCCTCTCTCCCTCTGATAGCATGTTTATCAGCTGAAAGGGTGCAGAGGACATGCAAGAATATCAACTCTGAGTGTAAATGTAGTTAAAGAACAAATTCAGCGTGATTTAAGTTTTTGCAAATGTTTTACATTTTCTAACGTCAATTGTGACAGTTTTTACATGCATGGGCCACGATTAAAGATATTTTTAAATCAGTTTTGCCACACCTCTCAGTCTCATTCACTCCCATTCAGTTCCAAACGGCATAGAAAACAACTCTGGAGACTTCCAATTCAGATGGTAAAGGCAACCCATCAATGTGAACTAGAGGCCGCCGACTGTGTTTTGAAGTTTCATCACAACGCTAATATCAGGTTATCAACTTTTACATTTTGAAAGAACTTCCGCTCACAGATTCAAACCACAAGATAAGACAGGAGGCGCCGTCTTACTTAATTTTCCTCGCCAAAATAAAAGTTTCAACCAAAAGCTGATGTTCACTGCGGCTGTTTTTAAAACCCAAATTCTGTCAATCACAACCCATTCAAGCCAACAGACAAACCAAAGCAAGATGCTTCTGGTAGCTTTAGTTCATAAAATTAAATGGAGAATAAAGTTTGATTTTACACAATTACATCATAAAATTGGTGCCCTCTTCTTTACTGGGAGGACCTCATAATATTTAGACAGCGTTTATGAATTTCTGAATTTCCCCAAGGGGATTAATAAAGTGCTATCTTATCTTATCTCAAAATATTTACTTTGAAAAACTCCATGACAAGCGGGAGAAATAGCAAATATCCCATAACGTGATAAAAGCACTGGAAAACCATCTACAAAAACTCCAGTCATTATAGAATTATCCTTTTTGCAACAACAACAACACAGGATATGGTTAAAGTGAAAAGGGAAGCAGCTCACATGTGTACAGTGCATGCTGTGGTTATTTTGTGTATACTTTGGTGCATCAGTGGTGGAACAAAAATTCAGACAGAGAGCTAGAGACATTTTCTAAATAACTTGTATGATGTTAGCATGAGTGAACTAGGGGAAGTGTGTGTGCCGTGTAGGTTGCACACATTATCAGAAAGACACATCAATAAAACCACTGGAGTAATGCGTTATGACGAATGTGTACCGACCTTCCCCTCCAGGTTGAGCTGCTGCATCTCCTGCTCACTGTTGCCTATGCCAATGAAGGCACAGGGCTGGGCCTCCTGCTCCGAGCAGCCCTCCCTCTCCATCGTCTCCAGCTTCTTCTGCCAGCCACTGCCCATCAGATACACACACGGTGGAGGGCAGAAAAACCTAATTGAGACAAGAAGAGGTCAAAACACATACACAAGGTGGCCCAATGTGTCTATTTGGACCTGTAGATATCTCACGCTCTCTCCAATACACACACACATTCAACAAACGCAGCTGATAACAGTCACACACCAACCTTTTCTCATTGCCATATGACTTCTGTGCAACTTTTGCGTGTAGTATAAGCACTGTTTGATCATCTTTCTCCTTCAAGTAATTCCTCATAGCCTCCCTAAGGGGGAAAACACAAGATAGCATTTTGACAGCGCAGCACACATTGTGCCAGTATGAAAACAGCATCTACTTTGACAGAGTTAAGTTGTTTCCCTAAAGCATTTTGTACCGAGGGCTTGCTAGAACTGGGGTTGTGCATGGGGTGATTTTGCCTGTGGTTGCTTTTACCTTGTCAAACGTTGAGGTTGAGGTCGCTCACCAAACTTCCTGCAAAACCAAACCATTAACTTGGAAGTTGTGTACACATGGTTTCAACGCAGGGGTAAATGTAGCCGAGCTCATAAAAACAACACATTGGCCTGAAGGTTTAATACTAGGATGGCAAAGTTAGTGACATTTGAAATGGATTAATGCAGTGGTCAGGGTGGCCAAACATTTTCATATCAAGGACCCAAATAAATACACATAAGACCATAGACCCAGATTGTGTCCTCTGTTGTGAGATATGGCTTGGTATAGAGCCATTCAACTGTGTAATACTGTACATGGTTAATAGTAGCCCACAGTGGTACAGTAAAACCTCTGAACAGAGCAGTCGTCCTTTCACATTCCCTCTGTGCTAGTTTCTAGTGATCAATAGTGAAATCAAACTACTCCGTGCTCTAATGTAACACTGTTTCCAGTCTGAGAAGTAACATTGTTACTTTGTTGTTTTACTCAACTTTCTCGACCCGAACGTACATATCATAACATACAAAAGAAATAAGCCAGGAAGTCAAACACAGAGACTGATAAAACTCGCTTCTGAAAGACACTAAGTTAATATCGTACGATAGTTCAGCAAGTAAGGTAGAGAAAGTAAGTGATACTGCGAAGAAGAGTGGCGACTTTTGGAGAACAACTGGCCCAACATTGAGCCACAGACAAAGTAGCATGTAACAGTTAGTGTGGGTCCAGTTTGTTGAGGCCACAGGCAGCGACATCAACACTCCAAAAACATTCTGCAAAAACTCAACAAAATCGCAAAAGCTCACTAAAGCAACCAAACTAAACTTTTCAACAATTCTAGCTTCATTTTGCTTTGAATTTCAACACTTACCCCGTCACAACGGGCGCCATCTTCCAATAACTCTCCCCCCCAAAAAAGTCCAACAATCGCGAGATCCCTCCCCCAGCCCCTTACCAAAGCCAACGGCACAACAGAAGAACCAGACTGGAAGGAAAAGAAGAAGGGAGAGAAAGAGGGGGAGGTGTGACGGGGTAAAGGGGTGAGAAGAGAGGGAGGGAGGGAGGGAGGGGGCGACGGGCAGAGGGCAGACGCCACAACAACAGGCGTGGGAAAGTTACCAAGTCGCGCGAGACCAGAAAAACTCTCACAATAGACATGAATGAAGGTAGACCAATCCTATCGCGAGATGAAGAGATACCCTCATAACCTGCTCGTCTTTTTTTTTTCACAAGGCACCGCACTGTAACTCGATTCCCACGCCTTATTGAGCAATAAACTCAGCTACACCTCTCTGCACTGAAGGGCTAGAAAAGACACCTCGAGGATGCAGACAAGTATGAACTGAGGCCATGACACTGGGAAAATATTATTCTTCATACTGGCTTGATAAGAAAATACAAATAAATAGATAGCCTATTCGTTCTCAGGGAAAGTATGTCCTTGGCTTACATGAGACTTGGTGACTGATCAAAAAGAAATGACCATGCATAATAAAGCCACATTACCATAAAAACCCTCCTTAAAAAGGCAACATTACACATTTCATTTAGGATCAAGTTTTAATAGATCAAGTTTTATTACAATAAAAGTATATTTAAATGGTAAATACCCAACATTGTATAAAAGTTTGACGAAATGAAACTCATCAATGAAGACAGTAATAGATGTGCAATTTTCCCAAAACATTTACAGAATTGAGATATTCTACAGAATGTACATGATTTTGCATAAAATGTTTATGAAATTTAACATTTAAATCCATTGGCAAACCATAGGGGAAACATATTTATATGGAGGAGCAATGGCAACACACCATTATTACATAAACTACAAGAAATCCTCAAATATTTTTTTTCCCCCAATTCAATTATTGTACAGTAGCATTATATAAATATTCTGTACTTTCATATCATGGCACATGGGTACTCACTGAACTGATACTTTTGGCAAAAGAAAGGTGAATCATTATTGGCAAGGCTAATATGTGAAAAAGGCCAGGCCTGTGACTTCTGTTTGTAGTAGCCTGATCAAATTGAGAAAAAAAAAAAAAGACACGTAGGAGCGCGCACGCGCGCACACACACACACACACACACATACCCACACACAGACGTCTGCATTACCCAAAATGCAAATGCAAATACAAGCACCATAAATCGGATGTAGTCTGTGATAACTAAGATTTCTTGGTTGTAGAATGAAATTGTAAATGTCTATTACATATAGACAAACAGCAAACTAGCAATGTCAGTCTTCTTAGTTCTCACCTTCTCAAACAAATCTTAGGACAATTCTTCCTGAGTTAAGATACTTGGCAGGAATATGCTGCTCCAAATCAGGAAATCTTTGGAGAAAGTCTTTAAACATTTGGGGCCAAATACAGCGGTGACCCAAAATTAGAACATTTAAAGAAACAAAAGAGGTACTTCTTGAAACTAATAACCCACAAACATTTAGAAACAGAGAACTGCTGCTATGACAACATGTTAAGAGAACACATTCTCCTGTTCTCGGTTTTCCAAATGTTTTAACCTCCAAAACAAAACTCCAGCTGTGTTCATGAAACATGGTCCTCTGCTCCTGATGGCTGAACGCCCCCTCAGTCTTTAGGGCTCCGGTTCTAAATCTTCCAGAAAATCTTCTTCCTGTAGAGCAGGAAGGAGATGAGAACCCAACAGGAAGTAGCCAGGAGGTTCTGGGTGAGGTGCTCAGCGTGGGATTGGCTGTTGGCCATACGCCAACGGAAGGGGAAGTACTCCTCAAACACTTCGTGGCCCACGTACACGAGGATGGAGTTCATACCTGGAATCATGCACACAAGTGGAAAGGTAAGGCATGGGTCACAAAGGTCATTTAAGGGTATTTTCACACCAGTAATCAAAGTCTGAGATGCAAAAAAATGTAAATTGGTAACTTCATTTTGTTTCTGATTACCCAAAAACACACACCAAGCCAGAAGTTTGCTGGCTTCAAGAGAACAGACTCAGTTTACTGATGGTGTAAACTTGTAGATATGGACTGTTGAAGACTACAGCATGTTTGCAACATATAAATGTTTGTGTCATCCAACCCTGCTCTTGGTGAATGCCTGGGAATAGAGATCAGTGCTCACCGGGGTAGTAGAAGGGGGCTCCAGTCCACCACTTCTTCACATCCACTGTGTAGTAGACCAGGACCAGCACCACATAGGCAAAACAGGCCAGTGTTGTCACATAGGTCAGAGACCTAGAAGTCACATGGGCAGAAAATGTGCAGCACCATTAAAGACACATTCTACTGCAAAAATGTAACTCTAAAGGATATCTCTGCATGTTTGGGGACTTTTAATCTGTCTGGGGATTCCCTTTGTCCCACTTTGTGGACCGCACTCTTTTTAAAGCATGATATTACTCTTACTCTAATTAGCATAATATATCAGGAAAACAGTCATTGCCTAAAGCTACTTTCATACAGGACACCATAACCTCACCCCTGCACTCTAAAACCCATTATTCCCAATGGCTCGCCCCGTGTATTAACGAATTTCCACTGTGCCGAGCAAAGCACGGGCACGGCACCGCACCCAGCACAGTGACCTTGTGCCCAAAACTCAACCTAGTTACACTTTTATGTTGCGTTTTGTGATGAAACACCTGTGTCCAATAGTTACAACAAGGGAATACAACACTAACAAGATGACAAGCTAGGAATAAAACATTTTTTTGCGCTACTACAACTTGCTGTACCAAGCAGCAAGCGCAAGCAAGAGTGTCCCATCTAAAAAGACACATGATCTTTACCATAGGTTCTTGTTGACAGGAATGAAGCCCTGGTCTCTGGAACACTTGGTAAGAACCGCTGATATGATTCCCTGTGTGGTACAACAGACAATATTCAACAACACTCAACATGGACAGGATAAGAGTACAGAAAAAAAATGATCTCTTTCTGAAAAGACACAAACATTGTGACAGAGATACTACATTGCAATGCAGTGAATCATTATATTATATATATATATTATATCATTGACAGATTTACACATGTACTGTAAAGATGTGAAGTAGCAAGATAATCAGCTTACCAATACGAGGCCCCATATGAGGAACCTAGACATTATTTTTGAGTGGAGATCTTTGTAGTGTAAGATGATCTTTCCTGCCTGGGAGAATCAAAAATAAATCATAAAGTTATTTAGTCTGGTAGTTCCAACAAGCTAGATGATAGTTTCCTCAGAATCGGAAATATGAAAAAGAGCAAGAGACAGAAGAGAGGGACAAGAGACAGATAACAAACCTGTAGTCCAAGGAAAGCCATGAGGATAGAGTTGATGCTGCCCAGAACACCTTCTGGGTCATATGGCATGCGAGTCGCATAAATTACCTTGATTGAAATGCAAACAGAATAAGATCATTCTGAATATAGTTATACAATAAAACTATGGTTTCCTGCTACAAGACAGCCTAGCCTTCCATCACCTCTAAAGGTTCACTAGCTATGAAAAATGGGACGCATTTGAGAGAAAACTGATTTGAAAGCTCAAGCTCAACACCTTAAGTTATAAAAAGAGTAAATGTGTCTATAGTTGGTATGTTTTTGGTTGTTTTGCCGGTCACTAACCCGCGAGGAGGGGGTCTGATAGATGTGTTTTTCTCCCAGCAGCCAGCGGTCGATGAACCCAGCCGCTCCACCGGTGCAGTTGGCGTACAGGCCCATGTCCCCAATCCCACCCGGACCCAGGTAGCCACTGCACAGAAAAGGTCAATGTTATTAAAGTAAGAGTCAGGGGATAGACAGCAAGGTTAAGGCAAACTCTGGAGGAGTTGACATCATAGGTCATGATCGAAAAAGGCACACGTGCATACATACAAACATAGACAGACACACAGACAGACACAGACACAGATCCGTTTGACTCACGTTGGGCAGCCTGGCACAGGAAGGAGGAAAGTGAAGCAGAGCCAGATGCTTTCCAATAGAAGCACAACCAGCCACGCTGGCCAGTACAGCAGGATCTCACCACCAGGGTACCACCATGCATCCTGGGAAATATAGACACTCACAACAAGCTGCCCCTAAACAACGCACATACCTATAACTTTGATCACAAATACATTTAGCAGAAATAAGTTAACAAGAGAGAGTTTAAATTAACTGCTGTGCCAATTAAACATAAAAAATGAAATTAGAACGAAAGCATGAGAGTACAATGGAGGCGATGACTGACCATGGGCAGGATGTCCAGGCGAGCTCTGGCCACCAACAGATCCAGGCAGGCTACAACCAGGTATGACCAGGCCAGGCGCTGCAGCACACCTGGGATCCGCAGGTTGTCCCAGGACACTGTGGATGAGGGTGGAGAGAGTGAGCACACATGGAACGGGAACACACAGGCATGTAAACAAAGGCAGACACACACACACACACAAGTGCACCCAGTTTAAAGAACAAGAGAATGAGCTGTCTTAATGGGTGTGGCTAATATAGCTACACCTGAATACATGCACGTCTGTATACTCACAGGGTCCCTGGCAGTAGTTGGGGTTGATGACGAGGACTCCTATGATGAAGAGCTGCAGGCTCCTCCACACAGTCTTCCACAGCAGGGAGCAGCGAGTCGAGCCTCCGCGCAGCAGAGAGTTGACTGACAGGGCGATGGACGTCCCCATTATGAACACAAACCTGGTGGGAGGGAGGGACGGGGGGGAGCGGAGGAATGGGACAAAGAGAGAAGTGGTGCAAGGAAAGAAAGGAGGATGGAATGAGGGGAAAGAGAGCGAGGAAAGGAGATAAGGTTCACTCACAATGTGAACATTGGATTTTTCACTTCTTGACTCAAAGCCTTACCCAAAGGACAAAAGGAGCTGATAAGGTTTATTTATTTGGTACAGCACTGTTTCCCCTGGGATTTTTTTTAGGGGTGGGGGAAGTTTTAGTTTGAGGTCTAGTTCCAAACCTAGTTACCTTGTAGTTAAATTCAATTCAAAACTTTATTTTCCCTTGAGGAAATTTTGGTTTGCAGACAGAGTTTACAATAAAACACACAATAATAACATGATTAAAAATACAACAAAAACACTAACAACAAAAACACATATGGACATATCTCATACACAAGCAAAACACGCTACTTCATTTCATGTGTAAATTGCACAATATGATTGCAATGGGGTTGAATGAGTCCTTGGTTCTTTCACTCTTTTATCCCATAACATTATTATCACATAAGGACAATTTCTATACATTTACTTTGCATGTGTTTGGTTTTTTGAGTGGAATTTTTTAAAAGATTTGTAAAAAATACTTGTCAAATGTATCTGTTAGTAATAAAACTGTAGAAGGAAACCGCAACTGAGCTTACCAAGGGAAGACCAGATCAGCAACAGTAAGACCTGTAAAGAGACAAACAGGAAATACTGGCTTCAACGTGACCAAAAGTAGCATTTCTGAAACCCACAATGCAGTAACTGGGGGTATTGAGATAGAGTGTGTGGCCAAGGCTAGGTAGATACGCGACTAAATTTGTGACATGGTTAAAAAGAAATAAGAGACAAAGCTGGGCTCACCGTTCCAGCTCTCATGTCTGAAGAACCAGTATCTCCCGCCTCCATAGTTCACAAACACCATAATGACCAAGGAGAGACTGAGAGGAGATGGAAAATGCAACATTACTGAAAGGCAATTCTTTATCCATCCGGTGTGCAGCATCACACCAAACAACAACAGCTAAGGTACATGGACATACTAACCATGTTTTAATAAAAGCAAATAAGGATAAAAGAAATATAATTAAATCGGTCACTTTATCAAGGATAATCCATGTAGAAGCAAATACTGTATCCCCTTTGGCGCTGGATCCATGATAACATTACAGTGTGGGCACATTCTTGAATGCCAACATGGTGGTCAGCTGCCTAAATCTCACAATGCAGCCAAAATCACATGATATCAGAGTAATTCAGTTACGCAGTCCCGCTGAGCTGTAATTCAGCCAATGTCATTTTTTGAAGGAACAGCAGAGCTGCCGGGGGGGGTGGGGGGGTGGGGGGGGGCTTGCGGCGGCGGCTACCCTCTGAATGTGTCCAGGGAGCGCAGCCTCTTGCTGGGGGTGGGAGGGGGAGGGAGGATGCTGTCGGTCACTGGCTCCACTATCCTGCCTGGGGAGCCCAGTTCCTGGATGATGGGAGAAAAGTTAGATATCAACACTGCATTGCACCCTCTGGAATTAAAAACAAATACAGATCTGCCATGAGTTACAGCAAATAAATGTGATTTGAGACAGACATGATGACATTATACAGAATTATACATAATAGCACTGGTTATCCCTTGCAAAAATCATTTGGGGTTCAACCAATATGGGTTTTTGAAGGCCAATATCGAGACAGAAGTAGCTGATAGCTGATAGCTTTTGTGCCAATATTCAATCTCGTTAAATTTGACCGTTTATATGCCAAAAAGTTACAAGGATTCAGTACTTCCCCCAGATTTGTATTCATGTCAGGGTGGAAAAGCCTCTGTAGCAGCATTTAGACCATCATGGGACACTCAAACTCATTTAAACCCATACTAATGAAATTACTGTAGGTGGTTAGCAGCTCTCTATATACACGCAAACCAATACATCAGTCTAACCGTAGTAATCATGCACCATGGCTGGTGTAGTTACAGAACCATCCTTGGCCAAATCAGGTCCTGGGGTCTGTGATCATAAACATGCCCTCCATGCAAACCACTGTCCCACAGAAACACTCACAGAGTTGATGAGCCTCTCCGTCTCCATGGAACTGCCCAGTCGGAAGAGGATGTTCTTCACTACATCAAGCCTGGACAAGACGTAATCAGCCGGTTAGGAGTGTTTCCTTGATACACCCGTGCTCACAGTTTCCACTCAGGACATAAGAAATAGAGCAGCAGCAGTTCTAATTGCTGTGCTGTGGCATGAACTCAGGTGGGGATTAAAGTTTTGTTTAAATGCTAAAACCACTGCCGAACACAAATATTACATCAGCAACATTAAAATCAATCAAATCTAACATTTTAATTTATATTTTGCTACGTTTATACTTTGCTATCACTTTTTGTATGATTATACCTGACATTATGTGACACTTCCAATCAGTAATAAATACATAAAACGGATGAATGGCATTGATAAAATTGAGAACCGCTGCAGTATTCAATCAGTCCACACAACACAGCTTTACTTAGGCATTTACTGAATTTATTGAATAAATAGTAAAAGGGAGTTTACCTCAGTATTGTTCCTGCAATGGCGGACACTATGGCCAGTCCAGCAAACAGCAGGAAAGCTATCAAGATCGCTGTGGGGAGAGAGCGGCGCATGGCTCAAACACAGTATATTCTTTGTAGAGGGGGGTCGGAGTGAATGAACAGAATCAAAATATATGACAATACATCTATTTAATATGGGCTTATGCATGTATGTGTGTATGAGACTCACGTATGTAGCTGTTGACAGGGTCTGCATCAGTCACCATGGAGCAGTTGACCACTGAGGAGTCGTTCAGATTTTTCACCCACAGAGAATAGTTCCCACGCTCCCCGAAGTGGAACGGAACCCTAGGCATTAGAGACAATATGCTAATTAGACAGCAAGCCAGCCAGACCAGGCCGAGCAATACACACACACGCTGCACGCAGAATCCATTTGTGTATGTCATCAATCAAATGTACACAGTGTCGACACACAGCACACACATGAAAAATTATTTCTTCAAAAATGCTGGAAAATCAGTCAAATCTATTTAAATATTTCTATTAAAATGTTTAATTTTAGAGGTAGATTTTCATTCAAATGTCTTAACGGTCATATATTAATGTTTAGGCAATGACTATTATTTTATTTTTTTCCCCCCCAAATCATCTTAGATCTTCAAACACATTGAAATCATGTTTGTTCAGGTACATATAACACAAACTACTGTGTTTGTAAGAGAGATCTGAATATCCAACTCATCAATTTCAGGGTGATATTCAGCAGAATATACTTGACAGTTTTTTTTGACGCAGGTCTGGTGTGTGTCGGAACACATGTGCGTCCGTGTTCAGTAGCTTACGTGCAGAGCTCCAGGGTGATCGGGGAGCTGTTGAGCTGCAGAGTGATGCCGTGTTGTGTGCTCACAGTGAAGTCTACTGAGCTGGGCACGCCAGCAGCCGGCCCCGCGGGCACCACCCCAAGGTGCTGGTACAAACACTAGCACACAGGACAACCATCACCATGATCAGAACAAGTCAGGGATCCACAGCATCGATTGGAAAACATTTGATGTGTGTGTGTGTGTGTGTGTGTGTGTATGTGTGTGGGCAGCAAGTACCTGGTAGCAGTGCTCTGACATCCAGGACACCACCACCTCATCGCCCAGCTCATTGTTGACAGTCAGAAATGCCTCATCCATCTTCAGGGCTGTGGCCTTACGATGATGGGAACCAGCTGGAATAAGGAAGAGGGATACACATACAAATGCATTAACATGATACGAAGAGAGGAAATGCACTGGGAAGATAGTGTAGGCTACAGCTCAACGTTTTTTGTAGCAGACCACACCCAATAGTGAAGCCACTGTGAGGCCACTGCTTACTAGACTGGTCGATACTGTCATTTCAAATAAAGCTGAGTAACTATACTTGCTGTTACACTGGTTATGAAGTGAACCGAGAACACATTCGCTGGCTACTGCCAGCTTTCCTGACTCCATGTTGTCCTGTATATTACAAGTCAGAGCAATCAAACCGTGAGGGCTTTTGCTTTGTAATCCCCATTTAGAGGCTATAGCTGCGTAGCTAGCAAGCTGCAATTTACCTCAGCACCGTGGTTCAGTGTGAACGTTAGCGGGTACCTTAAACCATCTCACTATGTGGTAGCTAGCTAGGCTAAAAGAAAGGTAAGCAGCCCAATTTAACCGCAGTCAGTCAGCTACTGTGGAGGAGGAAGGCATGTGATGAAGTGAGAGGGCTGAGAGGTTGTGACTGCAGAGCCCGTGGTCACATGCTATATTAATCCGTAAAGCAATCTGGGAGGGAAGTTCAAACGTCTGCGGTTCTTTCTTTGACTGCCTGTCGTTTCCTTAATGTAGAGTTCAGGGTTTTGCTAACCTAGCCATTACCTAACAGATCATATGCCTCAATAGGTAAATTATTTAATAACCCTCGTATTTTGGTGAAGCGTTAATATGTTAGCGAAAGTTTTGTAATTGTTGCGAACTGATTCAAACGAATGAAAGGGTGAAACTGCTGTGAAACCAATTTGCTAGCTAGTATCTGATTGCTAGCAGCAGTTTAGGTAAAAACTGAGCACCGCTTGTGGTGCCAACTGTTAACGTTACTTACAAGAAGACATTTCAGCTGTCAGCGGCGCCACGCTAATGGCCACAACCAAAGCAATAACTGCAAGAGAAAGCAGCTCGTGTTTCTTTGGTTGTGTCATTACTTTCTCACTTCTCTCTTTCTCCCCACGGTCGGAGATGTGCCTTTTGTTTTTTTTCTTAACTTTCCTCTTGCCATTATACATGCCACTTCCGATCCCTGCTTGTTTTGACATTGTAGTGGGAGCAAGAAGGGACAAAGTACAAAAAAACGTATCTGGCTCGTCTCCATCATTGTGGCCCTAAATAATCTACTGGAACATTATTGATGCGACGTGACTCCTACCGTTCAATGACTTTATTCTATATGGACATCAGGGCATTGAAAAATGACCTGATGGATCCACTTTGGTAAAGTTTAAACGAGCATCTCTTATCAAATATCACTTTTAGATGTGGGAGTGTGAACATGGAAGCAGGCTTCAAAGCTGCGGCGCAACTTTGGTGCAATTTACCGTGCAGATGCTTGATTTGCCCGACTGACACTAATTAGAATTCAATTGGGTCAACACGTCAGAAATGAGAGGCAAATGCAAAGAGCGCCCACTGTTCCGCTACGTCCGAGTATCACAAACGTCATCGTGAAACGACCAGAGTTTGCTCTGTCTGTCGCAACTATCTTCCGTTGTCAACATCCAATATTTATTTTGACCAAAGTACACACTCACTGAAAGTAGTTCAAGTATGCAGAGCTGTGTTTGGTGATTAGTAGTTTATGAGAAAAACAACCTTGTTTCAGGTATCACAACTTCAGCCTCAATGAATGGTCTCTACCAGATCGGTTGCTATGGTAACGGTGATGTTTTTATCATAGAGATTAAACTGTTATATCAATGGTTTTTATGCCATGTCTGCCTGCCAGAGGTGAACTTGGAGGAGAGCGCACGGCTCACACACTTCCACGTACACTTTCACAGACTAGGAGACGGGAGTGACTCTTCGCTAATACACACGATCTTTGACTGTAGTCAGCTGCCTTTTTATAAACTCGCTTTTACGCATGCGCAAGCATGTGTCAAGGATTTGAAATCGATTGTTGAGTGAATAAGAAGTGCTCTTTCCCGACCCTGTCACTATGGCTGATAAACAAAATGTTCAGAAAAGGTAACATAGTTTTTAACTTTTTGAATCACATTTACGTTGTTGAATGGCACTGTTACACACACGCGGATTCATAACCTACAACAATGAATCAATCATGTAGTTTTAGACAGCTTAACAAAGTGGCTACGTTAGCTAAACTTTAGCTAAAACCTTTGAGCCTTTTTGCCTGTCAGCTCCTCGCTAATTGTTTTGCTTTTTCAGTGTCAAAATAGCTGCCGGAGCAGTTGTTTGTGTTGAAAGTGAAATCAGAGGAGATGTAACTATTGGTAAGAAGATACTTCATTGTTGGCCACTCGCAACTAATCAATGCTGACTTGACAAAACTTCTATTTCTTTATGTAACTAATCCCCTCATCTTTAAGCTATCCAGTCTAATTTTACAGGTTTTAATCAAGTGTGATCCAGTGATTTTCAAACATGTTCCCTGTGTTTTCCCAGGCTCCAGGACAGTGGTCCACCCCAAAGCTCGTATCATCGCAGAGGCAGGACCCATCGTGATTGGAGAAGGCAATTTAATAGAGGAGCAAGCTCTCATCATTAATAGGTGATGTAAGATCCACTTTATCTCAATGTACTTCTCTATTTTAGCCACCTTTTTACACAGTCTTCCTCTTCTGTATCACCCTTCCTAGCATTATATGAACTATAAGCTTGCTTGTCTAATCCGCCCAACAGTTACCCAGAGAACATCACACCAGAGTCTGAGGGAGTGGAACCGAAGACCATGACCATTGGTATCAACAATGTGTTTGAAGTTGGATGCGGTATCCTTTTGACTGGTGTAATCATGAACCCAGCTGATTCTGTAGGCCAAGTCAATTTATGTTGTAATATGTGATGATGCTCAGTCATCAGAAACAAACTTTCCCTTAACCAACCACTAATAGTGTCGCAAGCCCTGAAAATTGGGGACAACAATGTGATAGAATCCAAAGGTGGGTTGTTTTAATCTGTGTTTGGGTTTCACTCTCTGTTCATGTAGGGCTGTGGGCAAGTGTAACACACATCTTGGGAAAAGGATGGAATATTTAGATGTATTAGTTGCAGACCTGGGTCAAATAGTACTTGCAAATCCTTTTTCTTGTTTTGCAGCATTAGTTTTGCCCTGTCTAAAGGGCCAGATGGGTGGAGTTTGTCACATGTAATAATATTTAGCACCAGGCCAAATTAATCCAGTCAGAGAATGATGGCTAAAAGCTTTCAAAATGCTGTTATGTGAATGATAACCTGCCTACAGAAAAACAGAATTGTACTAAAAGGCAAACCCCACCCACCTGGTACTTCACACAAACTTTGAGAAGTATTTCAAGTAATTATTTGACCCAGGTCTGATGTGTTGTACTGTGTGTCAGTCACTGTATCAAATGTCTTGTCCTCTGTTCTGTCGTCTAGCTGACGTTGGGAGGAATGTGATCCTCACCAGTGGTTGTATCATCGGTGCCTTCTGCCAGGTCAACACCTGCGAGGTCATACCTGAGAACACGGTCATCTACGGCTCTGGATGTATGAGACGAGTCCAGACAGAGAGACCACAGGTACATGGATACACGGGGGGGTGGGGGGGACGGGTAGCGCTCGGTTACGGTAAGGGTTGAATTGTCACCCCCCCTATACTTTCACTTAGCTGTCTAGCTGTAAGAATTTAGCTAACTCTTGATCTGACTGTTGTCAGATTACATTGAAGGGAAGGGAAGGTCAGCGAAGAGGAGGAAAACTGAAAATTAGGGATTTCTATAGCAGACCTGCCCTACCAACATGTTAGTGTTGATCTTGTAGTCATGAGTTTATATGAATTACACAGGTTAGATGCATCTAACTTTGTAGAGTATGCCAAATTTGTAACCAAGTTATTTATCAAAGTTTGTTTTTATTTAAAGCCCAAGATGTGAGCGACACTATCAACAAGAGTTAACCCCACTGAGGTGTGGCCTTGTGCATGGACTAATAATGAGCAGTGGCTCACTTCATAATGCCTGCTTTGATGGTGATTTTGGACAAGAGGCTGTTGTGTATGGTAGTAAAAACTGGTGGTGTGGGAGCAATGGTGGGAGCGAGGATAGCAGGAGTGTTTCTGTCTCAGAGATGGAATAAAACCTCTACAAATGCACACGCTTAAAGAGACAAATTGAGGCACAATGCGAACATGTTAAATGTCACAAATCTTTCCATCTTTGCAACTTCACTGACCTCAATAGCATTTTTTGCGATGTCTGAAAACTGTCCATCAGTCCTGGAAAACAAATCTTTTTTTTTAATTCATTGTAGTCTAACAGCCCACTAGTAAGCAGGTACAAGGTTTTCCAGACATGCCCAATGTCTGTGAAGGTGGTCAAAGGGAAAGAATTATGAAAAGCGCCTCTTCTGTCTCTTTTCTGTATTAATTCCTTTGTCTTTCTCATCTTCTCCAGCCCCAGACTCTCCAGCTTGACTTTCTGATGAAGATCTTGCCAAACTACCACCATTTAAAGAAAACCGTCAAAGCCACAATACAAGCTAAAAACTAACTTCACACTTATTAGGAATGACCGATTGACTTTTTTACCAAGACGAGAATTGGCATATTTAAAACATCTTACTGGAGGGAAGTCTGAATGTATATAATTATGTAAAATGTAGCTAGCTTTGTCAGTACTTTTTTCTTCTTTGTCACTAAAATAATTTTGTACTTTAACCATTAAGAGCAGATAAGTCATTTATCTGTATGTTTTCTATGACTAATAAAATAACCTCAAAAATGCTGGTGGTGTTGTATTTCATGTAGACAGAGTTGTGATGACAGTACTGAATTTCACAACTAGTTTAAGAAAGTTGGAAAATGCATACAAATCTCCAATGTATACTTGTATGTTGAAATGAGAAGAATATCAACACTACATCCAAAATTGGAAGTATTTTCATTCCCTTTACACACCGTACTTTTCTCATGTTTTATTGTGACTCAGACAAGGCCTCAATAAAAAAAAAAAAAAACCAGCATGTAAGTGTGTGCTTTGATGCAGAGAAGATCACATGAAATGAGTCAAAAGCAGCATGGCACACTGGCTGTTACTGATGCAATGCACCTGATGTCCCTGCAACGTATGTAGTTAAAGCACTGAGTCAGTATCCTGTTCAATAGTGACGGAATTCCGGTATTTAGAACAGCTATGCCATGATGTCGCAGTAAAAGAATTCTAATTTTGAAATTCTATGAGCAGAATAGTCAGAGATGTACAATACTGGATATACCCCGGTATTTTCAATGATGCACTGTGTAACAAAAAGCCGCCTTCTGCAATTCTCAGGAAAGAGTACGGAAAGATGCCAGCAGATGAAGTCTGCTGTCCTTTCAAATCAAACTTTCCATACACCGTATGTCACACACAATGTCCGTGTTATACTCAGTAAAACTTAAAAGAAAAAAATATATATTTACACATTTCGCTCATGTTTGCGGTTTGCTGACAGTAAGATGAATGGCTGTGCCCCTTTACGGTAGTTTTGGCCATGGGCATCCAGTGTCTTAAATGGTCTTACTATTAGACTGGTTCCCATTCCTCAAGTTTCTTTCTGCCATCACTGATCAATAAGCCAACTGGACAGGATTCCGCAAAACAGTTTCTATGCAGTCCACGTACTACAAAGATCAATGATCACCGAGAAGAGTGCAAGGAAAGGAAAAATAAGCCAGTTGGTTGACACTACTGAGACAGCCATAAAAAGTCTTTGTATTGTAGTAGAGCCAGGGTCGGGTTCTCCCATCTCCAGCTGTTCCTGGACTGCAGCTTCCGCATCACTCCTCCCGGCTGCAGGAGGCGCTGAGGGAAGGGGTTTCACTTCTTGCCAGGCACACCCTCTGAATAGTCCTCCAGCACTCCTGCCAAATGGTCGTTGTGGGTCTTGAAGCGCCTCTTCTTCTGTCCGCCTGGCTTCTTCCTCTTCTGAACTGGTAACTGCGGAGGGCAGAGCAACAAAACCAACGCTCATTTAGACAAAATAAGCATGAATGTCATTGTAATCAGTCTGAGATTACAAATTTTGATTCAAAGCCATCGTTTCAAGTGAATTCAATCTGGACGTTCCACCTAATTAAGTTTGGGAAACAATTTACAGAAAGAAGATAACAAGGGTTAGAATGAAAAACAAGCAAAGTTGGGGACTAAAAGAGACACTGACCGCTTTCTTTGGCCCCGTTTCTTGCATGGAGGAGATGCCTTGTTTCTTCAGGTACTCCTCAATCTTCTCTTCATCCATGGAATCCACTGGAACACTCCTCCACAGCTTCTGGAATTCTAGGATTGAAAGGGAAGAATGAAACCGTAAAATTACACTGATCAAACAACTGGGCAAGTTATTTCAAGATATGGACCAAAGCTATGAAATTATATAAACTAAATGAAGGTGATATGGGCAATATGGACAAAATTTATATCATAATAATCCAAACAAATTATTTTGATATCGATATACAGTATAATGATCTATGAATGCATTAAAAATGTGTTAGATAATCAAATTGATGTTCATTGCATTGAACTGCATGGTAATATAAAGTACAATAAACACTGTGATTTTCAAATAATATTCCCTAATTTGTTTCATATCATATCAAAAGTTTGAAGAAAACCTCTGCAGAGTATGTGGTTTGTTGACAAGGACCATCTTACAATGCCTGAGTCAAACTCACGCTGCTTTCAGTAAAAATCAGTTTACCATGGGCCATCAATAACTGTATCACTATATCACTCTAAACCTGCAGCGGGCAGTCTTTCATCATAGGAACAGCCAGAGGAAAAAGAAAATCAAATCAAAATCAAATCAAATCTTTCAACAGTTGACGGACAAACCTGACCAATGCTCACCTTCATCCACCATAAACTGGCAGTGCTTGTCATTGTAGAATAAGACCTTCTTCTTGTCTGGTCTGGTCACAAAGATGATCTGATCCCCTAAAGCCTGTGGGAGAGCAAATGGGTTCAACTTCCCATCTCTTACACTGTGTGAATACACAAGTCTGGTTTAGTCACCACCAAATTTAAATACCAATTAACTGCTCATGTAAGGGTGTGAATGAGTGTGTATCCCTTGCATTAATCCACATGATGTACACACTGGCATCTATGCACAGACATATATTTGAGTATATACAAAGTGTGTAATATGTGTGTGTTACCTTAATGGCCTTGGCCGAGTTGGGCAGCCCCTCCTCCACGTCGTCCAGCAGCACTCCTCCCAGGCCCAGCTGGTCGTGTTTGTCCAACAGCCGCAGCAGAGCCTTCTTGTCCTTCAGGTGGTACTTGGGCTTAAAGGCGTACTTCCCATCCCGCACATCGATCTTTGGGTTGTTGGCCAAGGCCTGGGATTGGAAGGGAGGATGGGTGAAGGAGGGGATTTAAGGTTTCAGGTCTCTGGCTTATTAGTGGACGAGCTGGGTGCTAGCACACTCAAGGTATGCCCACTGTTTCTTTATTATTATTATTAACTAAAAAAGCTTTGGACTCTTAATTCAGCAAGAGATTCTGTTCCAACTTTAAAATGTTCAGACACATTAGGAGATGTGCAGATGTATTCAATCTTTTGATAATCTTCGCACATCAAGATATTTAACTTTTATTTTTTTCCACCTAGAAATGAATAACAGAGTATAGTTACTACTGGCGGTCAAATTGTAAGCACTTTAACTCTTTCGAATGAATTCAACTTTTTAACCTTTCAAGCTGAAGCAAACACACTTTTATTTGCATTCAGCTAGCCAGGAAATGCACTTTTCTAATTTGAACATTGAGTATCCATGACAATGTATTATATATGGCATAGCACAAATTATCAGCATCATCAATGCAGTATAGTATGCATTAGTGTTACTATTGATGGTTTTTCTTGTTAAGTACACAGTTCCTACTCAATGGCATTCCTCTTTTGTAACCTACTGGATGTCGTTTTGGAATGTTTAGTTGCCACATGCTCACACCAACCAACAAAGGACTGTGAGGGGAGAGGAAGGCAAGTGGTGTGTGGATTTCAGGTGTGAAAGGGGTCAGTGAAATGGTGCTGCACAAGGACAAGTGTAATCCTGATGATAAATGTTAGCTGTTACAGTATGAGAGGAACACACGTAAACACATGTGCACACATACGCACCTCACTCATGAGCCACTGTTTCTGCTTCATGCCGATGTCCAGCAGTTTGGTCTCATCCAGAATCTCTTCTAGGGCCAAGAAGTGTGTATCGCCTCTCTGATGCCTCGTCTGAGAGAGTGAAGATAGATAATGAAAACACACACAGAGTCAACAACAGTACAAAAAAACATCCCTTACTAAATTTGGTGTTCTAATGTAAGCAATTCTCAGCCCCAATACCTTTGACAGGACTTAGTCAAATCGCTACAGTGATTTTGTACCTAATATGCTACTGTCAGTGTAATTTGCACCCTTCAAAACTATATGTATATCCAACAGAACTTCAAAAAAAATAATCACACATTCAAAAAAAATCTGTCATCATGGGTGCGAGTTCTGCAGCGAGGGATGAGTCAGAGAGCTGGTGTGACGGGGCCTAGCAGCCTCGCTGCAGAGTCACAGAATGGTAAACAAGCTGTTTACATTCCCAAAGAAAGACTGGGGACCAAATGTTACGCTGGGGACACAAGTGACTCACTGGGTTAACACAATACAAAACAAGTCGTCAAATTTTTAAAAGAGCTTTGATTGAGATGACAAGTTTAAAATGCAGCAATTAAGAGACGCTGTTGTGAGAGCAGGAACACAATCGGACAGGAACAATGACCATGAAGAACAAGGGATGAGTCGAAGACATGCTGACAGGTGCTCTTTTGAAAAGACAACACAAGTGCATTTGATGTTAGATTGGACAAGATGTCTCCAGAGGCATACCTTCATATAATTGACTATCTTGGCCAGGCAGCCAAACTTGTAGCCAGAGCTAGCCTTGAGGTTAAAGCTGCCATTACTGGACTCTGAGGAGAAAAAGAGAATAAAGTTTAGGCAACATGTTTAGAAGTCACATTATTTAACCTAAAGACTGACACTGGTGGACTGTTTGGACAGAGAGAGTTTTTTTTTTTTTTTTTTCAGATTCATCTTTGAGAAATTGTTAAAACACAAACAATCTACATGATTTTTGCCTGCGTCAAAACTATCACTAGACAAAAACAAAACTGAATTATTTTTTGGAAGAAGCAACTTCTCTTGTATCCAAATAGCACACAAACAGCCATTCATTATTCTTTATTTCATCAGCATAAAACTTATTTTGAATTTCAGTACATCTGCTGACAATACAGAAAGATAGCACAACAATTTATAGCCTAGTCGGTGTACCAAAAACATCCTAAAAAATATTACAGGAATATTACAGTAATTGAGAGTAATCTGATCAGAGTGATTTGAAGTCCTGCCAGCTGGTCCCAAAGATGCTGTCCCTACCCCCCCACCCCCCTGGAGACTCTGTCTGAGGCCTGGGCTGAGGACCAGCCAATCAGAGATGCCCACAGGCATTGACTCATGAATGATTCATGGTGTGGGCGGGAGATGCTGTTGCTGTGTACCGCTTAGGGGGTGGGACATTGAAATTGAGGCAGGACAGTTAGCGAATGGTGCAGAGGCAGGCCTACAAAATGGCCAATGACAGAGAGTGAAGCCTGTGCCGTTAGGTTGAGACGTGAAGAGCTGCAAGGAGTGGCAGAGAGAGAGAGCGCGCGAGTGCACGAGAGAGAGCTAAAAGTGCACGAGAGAGAGCTAAAAGTGCATGAGAGAGGACTAAACAGGAAAATTGAGAGACTGAGGAGAGATCGCGGAAGAGGGAGAGAGTGGAAGACAGAGCAATAGGTGGAGCAACAGAGAGAGGAGAGAGCATCTCTTGACTCGCATCCTCTTGAGACCGATCCAGACACACAGGTGAGTCTGCATTTTTCATAGAATGACATGTGTCCATCAGAAGAATGTGTGTATGTGTGTTTGAGATCAACAGATCAGAAGAATCCACACTATGGATTTAGGCTACAGGCTATAGGCTGTCCTACGTCTCACTGTGTGGGTTTCTGGTTAGTAATCCAGATCTTTTAGTAGATCATACATCTCTGCCTGCAGTAGAGACCGATACCATCAACAACATTAGAGAGAATTTCAAAAGGAAAAGCAAATCATCACCAAATGTAGCAATTATGTGTGTTATTTACATTATACCGACAAGTACGAAATAAAGCTGAAAGATCTTATGAGGGTAATATAATATTGAGGCCAGGGTTGAGTATACACCCATTGGATTAAATAAACATGGATCTGTCTGTCTGCACTCTCCTGCTTGAATACCAAGCATCAGAATTGTGTGTATGTCTGTGTGTGTCTGTGTGTGTGTGTGTGTCTTGTCTGTGTTTGTGGAGATGCCTGACTGGATTCAAACTGCAGCTCTCTAGAGAAATCAATGAGGGACTGACAGCTGCGAGGAGCCAGCCAGAGACATAAGGAGAGTGTGTGTGTGTGTGTGTGTGTGTGTGTGTGTGTGTGTGTGTGTGTGTGTGTGCGTGTGTGTGTGTTGTGGGAGGCAGCCCCTGTGCAGTCAGCCAGAGAGCAATATGTGGTCCTAGAACACCTTAAGGAGCAGTGCTGGGGTGGGGCTTCATTTAGGCTACAATAACAGATGCTACAGGGAGCCAATCTGTCCTTAATGTCTGCGAATGCTATGAGAAGGGAGGGGGGAGGCAAGGGGGGGTAAATCCAGGCGAGACAGATTAGGTGGGTGTAAAAGAGGTTGTCGTCATGGCAATGGGTTGAAGTGAAGTTGAAATTATGGGCTGGGTGTGGGATGGGTGGATGCCACAGAGGGAAGGGGGGAGAGTTATGTTACATCAAGAGACTGATGAGAAAAGGCCACAACATGCACACTGTACATAAACGTGTATGCGTCCAGAAACAGCACTTTGCTCCTGTAACCCAATTACCAGTTCGCAGGAAAAGTACTTAACTGTGTGACGTCTCATAAGTCATTAATACTTTTCTGTCTTACCTCTCTCCATTAGCCCAATTCAAACTTTACAGCTTACATTTTGCCAGCATGCAGGAGAAGTGAGAGATGTTGATCCTCACCTTCCATTGTACACTAAAGTTGAACTGACATTACAACGCACTGAAAACACATTACTGAAAATTTGAAAAAATATGGTTCCAATCAAAATCAATGCATTAAAAGAGCTTCATGTGTACATAAAGCATGGATGATTGCAATGTAAACAGTACACCTGTCAAGCTTTTTCTAAGCCTAACCATATCAAACAACACAAGCAACAGACTGGGTCACAGCCATTCTTTAGGATTATGTTTGTTAGCAATGTTTTGGAACCCAAACACATTGTAAGCCCATGCCTGGATTTAGCTTCCCGCATGATTCAAGAGGTAATATGTTTTTGTGAGTTTAGGTCCCGACTCTCCCGGGGTGAAAATGTGTAAGCTCTTCTTGAGACAACTGAAGCCACTACAACAGGTCTGTTGTATCACATTACATGGTGCCATCTGAAGTGGATAGCCCAGCTACCATTACACAAGGAGCACTCAGCTATCTCAGCGTGTGCGCCAAAACACTCTCTCTCTACACATAAACACACACACAGGTCATACTTGATAAGCTACCCCATGCCGATATCAGCCTGTGTTGTGAGCCAAATCTGAAAAAAAGGGGACATTTTCAGGATTAGCCTGGTCTGAAGAGAAGTGCTTCAGGGCTAATCCATTACCCCCTTCCTTACTTGCTCCCCATCTTCCTCTCCTCGTCTCTACAGTTCACTCAAGCAAACTGGGTCAGTAGCCCCTGGGTCTGAGTGTTTGAGCTTGATATTGAAGTGTCTCAGTGAGTGTGTGTGTGTGCGCGTTTATGTATGTGCGCGCGTGCATGTGTGGGAGGAGACAGTGGCATGCTGCTTCCTGAGGAGGTAAACTGGTAGGCGTGGGCTGAATGTGTGAAAGGATAGCAGAGGAGAGAAAAATGGTTCGACAACATGCACATTGCACAAGATCTTTTAACTCCCTCGCTTAATTTGCAACACCTTGACGACAAGGTTTTTGTCAGGTGTGGTGAAGACCTTATGGCCAAAGGGTTACAAATCAAGCAAAGGAGCTATATTGCAGTGTGCAGCTATCCTTTGCAACCAGGCTTCTCTTTTAGGTCTATTTTTGTTCCAAGCAGATGGCCTCAGTAGGATTTGTGCTCTTTTGCTTCATAACCTCTTGTTGCATAATTTTCAAATTTTACTAAGAACCCTATCTGTGATGACAGGCCTAAGCTAGGGTATACTGTGTGTACATACTGCAACATATCATTTTACAATGCCATAGCCTATATGATACTGAGTTCATGATGTAATATTGCCGTAACAGAAATTAAATTACACACACATAAAAAAAACAATACAGCATGACCCAAGACTAACCCTAACCCTTTCACTGCAAGAGGCATTTTTTTTTCCTGGGAGGGAATGGTGCTCTCCTGCTGTACAGAGTCCCTGGGCTCTACTGCGACATTTTTCAAAGAAGCACATAAGCTGCACAATTGAAAATGAAATTTAGGCGCATGATCTGTGAAAACGCATCCCTACTTTGAAGCTCAAGGTGCTGATGTGCTCCTTTTTCAACTTAATAGGGTGCTTGAATTTATTTTTAGGAGCAAATGCTACAAAAATGGCGGCACTGTAGAACCCTGTAAATCAGGTTGAAAAATATGCATTTACATTGAAATCCTCAGATCCTAAACATCATGCTCTAAATAGCAAGCCCTTGTGATCGATATCATTTCTCTCTTCCCTCTCACTATGGAAAGGATGCTTTACAAGACATCACTCTCAGACTTTGCCTCCCATAGCACCCTAATGCTGTCACCGCCTAGCGTTGCTACATAAGAGGATTAGAGCCACACAAAAATGTATTTGAGTTCTGAGATTATCTGAGATCTCAGAATTCTGAGAATAAAGTCAAAATTCTCAGTTTAAAGTCAGAATTCTGAGATTCTGAGAATAAAGTCAAAATTCTGAGATTAATCTCAGAACTCAAATAACATTTTTCACGTGGCCCTAATCCTCTTCCGCACGTTGCCCCCCAGACCCAAATGTTGTCACAGCTGCAGATATTAACACTCTGTCTTTCTCCCTATCTTTGCTCCCTCCAACCAGAAGTCATGGCCAACATCACTGCCACCATTCACCCAAGTGGTCTCCCAGAGGCGTTCCCTCTCTCCCGGGTCTCCTTGCAGGTCCAGGAGGTCTACCCCTTCCACGACGGCTGGAATGTGGCCTGCTTCGTCATCCTTCTCCTCTTCATCCTCACTGTCCTGTCTCTGGCTGCCTTGGCTGTGCTGTACGAGCTATTGGACTGTGGGTGCTGTGCCAAAGGAAAGACCCATCGCCAGCTACAAGAGGAGGGGCCGGGAACCTTCGGCAAGCTGATGAGCAACCTTCGCCGGGAGCCAGAATCCCACACCGAGGTGGTATAGGGGGAGCAAGGACGAAGATAAGGAAGAGGAGGAAGCGGGGTTTCAATGCTGAACTGCCCAGTACCACAGCTTTGACCTTGACCCCCTAAGAACAGGACTTTTAAAACTGCCTAATAGAGCTCCAATTGCTCACAGTTGAGAGGATGTGGAGGGGAGTGGAGGGAAGGGACAAGACAGGGTAATAAAAGAATGTAAAAAAAAAAAAAGAAAAAAAAAGACAGGGACAATCTTTGTTTCTCGGTGATTTGGAGTGAGCCTAATTGGGTCTTCATCTCAAGTTAGGAGGAAATGTCTTCACACCTGTACATTCACCACCACCTCAAAACACACAGTAGATCTTGAAGGCCATTTTTACACCACAAACCCCATCAGAGCAAAGAGAAAGCACCCTAATAATCTGGCCTGAAAAACACGGCATGGCAATGCTTAAAGATAAAGACTGCGGCAGAATCTATTATATTCTGGTGGTGCTTATTCTAATAGGAATAGGATAAGCATAGGAATAGGATATACTTTGTTTTTTACAGAATGAAGATGAATGGCCAAAGGTTGTCAATATCAAAGAAAACAAACACTTATCAGTGTTTTAGTATCAGCAAGGACTAAAAACATTAAGCATTCTTTAAAAGGTCTCGTACATCGCCACGAGAAAGGAATATCTACCACTGAAGTTCAAGTGTTGCACATAATTGTGACCTGCTGGATTTATCCCTTGTTTCCAAGTGAGAGCTTTTATGAGACAAGATAAAAGGTTTACAGATGGGAAAAGCTGTTCTACTATAAATAAGGATTTGCAGTTACACTATATCCCAGTTCCCCAACCAGGCCTGATCAACAACAAATACGCTGATCAAGCTTAGTTGGACTTCATCATTAGTTTGGGTAAAGTTTTTCTCTGTTCTTTTGCAAACTGTTTGCCAGTGTTGTCAATATGTTTAGCATTGTAACATTATCCTTTGACAAGTGACACTTGGATGCTGCACAGTGATGTAATTCGCCACGTCATATTGAGCACACTGTATGATTTCATATGCCTTAACACAACATGCCTAATAAATGGTCACAGAAATTATGTAGTGAAGTTTTGGGCTTTTTTTCTGATAAAATGAGAGACATACAATAGAAGCAGTATGATACATAGAGCGTTTTTCAGAAAGAAGTCTAGTGCTGGGTGAGGGAAAAAAAATCAATGTTTGTTTTGTTACTAAACTTATCTGATTCATCTGTGTCAGGAAAACCAAATAAATGTTGCTATACACAAATTGAGTTTTCAGTGGATTGAAAAGCTCAGTGAAAACAATGGACAATAGCTTTACATTTTCAACATGGCACAACATGGCCTTCACTTGGACAAAATCCTTTCAGGCTGTCACTAGTTGTGCTGACATTGGGGTACGGTATGTTAACTTTGCTGTGTTTGGTGGAAGTGCGTCTCCAGTAGGCATGGGCCAGTAGAAAATGGTACAATTATCTTGGCCAAGAATATCCTAGCAAACAGTATGATAATGTTATTAAGAATTACTTACCCACTCATGGTAAAGCACAGCCAAACATTTATTAAAGATAGCACATTTTCTATTTATGTATTCACATGTGTGTGCACTGATCACATGGCAGCATTGGCTCTAATTAAATCTTCACATTTCGATTTGAAAATGTTGGTAATATAAACTGACACCAGCGTCACTACTGCTCATGTTTTTCTTACCACAGTAGATGGTGAAACCCATATACTTGTCCCTCTCTTGCCAGGAACATTGTGCCAACTACTGCTTTGAATACTTAAGGCAAGTAGTTGTCTTAAGGCAAGATCATATTGAAAAGCAGCAGTGGGCTGTAGGATATATTACAAAAGTAGGCTATCCCTATGTGACAGGCACAGAGTTTTCCATCCAAACACCAGACCAGAAAGAAGCCCTTCACCATAGCAGTCAGCAATATTAGGATCCATTCCAAGATGAAGAGTTTGCTACACTTACCAGCACTGTGTTTGGACCCTGAGGAACCCTCCTTGTCGACTTTGGCCTTCTTCTTCTTGTGCGAGCCAGAGTCTGAGGCAGCTGGTCTCTTCTCTACAGCCGGAGTAGACAAAGCTCTCTTCTTGAACAGCTCCCTCTCCCTCAGTAGGGCTGGATCCATCCTGACTGGCAACACACAACGAATATAAAAACAGCTGTAACTTCAACAGCAAAAAACTAAACTTATTGTTTGCTAACTTTTCTTCAAATAGTCTCTTCTCAAGACGACTGTTTTTCTGGTGACAGAGCTCAGAAGGTAAGGAAATCATCTCATGCAAATCAGTTACAAAGTTTCTTTTAAATCACACACAGCCTTGAAGTTTTCGATAGACCAACGTTAAGTACCAGTTACATTGAAATTGATGCCAGCACATAGTGAACAGACGATAGGCTACATGCAAATCTGAATCAGTGCAATTGTATTAAATATAACTCGCGTCACAGATAAGAAGGAAAAGCTAGAGAGATGACTGCTAAAAAAAAATATCACAGGTAACTTAACGTTAGCTGGTAGCTAAGGTACCACTTTCAACTGTCTACCAACGAGCGAGTCGGCTTGGCTTTCAACTTACGTTACCATGTAACTTTAAACTCACGAAATAGCACTGGTTAATGTTATCTTCTTAATCTAAGCGAACATTAGCTGACTACGCTGGGTGTTTTACTAACAACATAACATAGCAAATGTCACAAGTTCTGAAACATCGGCGGTAGCTCGTAAATGTGTTTAGCTTAGCAAACCACTATTACCTGACACTGACACACTGTTCCTGTTTCCAGAGAAGTTGATGGGGGAAAGCTTAGCTCGCCAGTTGTAAACCAGAGAGAATATTGTTCCCTGCGCAAATTGCTACTTTGTTTTGTTCCTTTTTAGACAATGTAGCTACCGTTAGCTAACTAACTTGAGACATCATGCTAGCTCATTTTGTCATACTGCACTTCCGTTCCTCGTTCGATTTTTCGGATATCGACAGCTAATCCTTCGACGTCATGGCGTCATGACGTCTCTCTCTCCCTCTCTCTCTCTCTCTTTCTCTCTCTCTCTCTCTCTCTCTCCTTCCCTCTCTATCACACATACATTTGTATTGCCAAATATACATAGAGATGCAACAATATGAACAATGTAAAAAACAAAATTACTACTATTCTAATATCAATAATGTTCCCTCTTTAAATTAAATTCAGCCTTTTAAAAATTTGTAATTTCCCCACTGTAATGGTGTACCAAATTATTTCTTGTGTCTTGTGTGCCATTTTGCTACTGCTCTACCTGTTCATGTTTTGCCAAAGTGGCTATTTATGGTCAAGAGAATACATTTTATTTTTCATGGTGACGACTTTTTATTGCTTTTATTTGTGGAGAAGATAATATCTGTTTTTGAGGGTGTATGTTTAATCAAACTTTTTCAGTTGATAAAACATAAATAACACCTGGAAGCACAAAGGAGATGAACTGCCTCATACAGTCAGTCCAGTCTTTGTTGGCTTTTCTTTATTATGCTGTGTGGTTTATGTAAATGTCAGCAAACTGTCTCAATAGAACTTAGGTGAAAAGTCATTTTTCATTTCATTGTGACTTTAAGGAATCTACAGGCATCTCAGATGGAGGCTTTACAGCAAAAGTCCATTCTGAAGGAGAATTCAAATATTTCAAGAGTGTTGAGTGCAGACTCGTCTCTGGAATGTTTCTTATAGAGTTTCTGAACAGTGACAACACTCAGGCTGTGAAATGACATGGCACATTGTCTGGTTAAAACCTCATTCAAACCCAAATTCTTAAAATGAACTGAGACGCCAGTGTCAGTCAAATTCAATCAAAATGCAGCAGCTCCAGCTGATCATTTTTGTTGACATCACATATTAAAAAGCCTTTGTTGACTGGTCTCTAGTCTTTTTTTTCTAAGCCAAACAATCAAAATGGATCATTTTTAATTCTAGGTCTATCACAACTGTAGATTGTTTTTTTATTTATTTGCACAGCGATAAACTACAGAAGTGAAGTGACCAAAAAGCTATTAAACAAAATGATAAGACACAGAATGAAGAGAATAAATACAAACTTCTGCAGGTGAAACGACTAAAAACCCAACCTCTCACCTCAGATAAACACAAGAAACACACAAAAATATAGAAATAAAGGTGAAAAGCAGACACAACTGAATTGGGCAAAATTAACTAAATGAGAACAAGAAAGGAAGAAAACAATTTTATAACAACACATATGCAAGAATCAGAAGCAATGAAAATAACTTACATTCAAAAAAGCACAAATAATTTTTTAATGGGTAAACACCAGTCCTGAAAACACACAGAGTGATACTGAGTTAATAAATTGTGGGATACTTAACATTAAGGATTTTCCTTTTCTCAGCAACAAAAAGGCAAAGTCTGAGGCACAAAATACCTCAAACACTCCACTTCAAATTAAAGGCCCATGTCTCCCTTCTTGCACCAGCAGCATTTAACCCAGCCTTCCCCCCTCTTTGATGCATGACTGTGTGTAAAGACTGCCAGGAGAAAGGGTTCAAAGCTCTTTGATGGTGACACCATGTGCCCATTCCAAGGCTTTAAGAACAACTTCTCACTTTCAAATTCACACTTTTTCCGCTACCTCCAAGTGAGAAATTTTATCCTCGAGAATACATCGGCTCCAAAACACATCCTTTTTGGAAACGATTCTCGCGCAGCCAATTCCTGAAAAAAATCATTTCGTTCATGTGTGAAACTTTTTTTGCCTTAAGTCCAGTCACTCTATTGAATAGAGGAGGCGATGGCAACGTGACTTGGGTGAGAAGAAGAAGAAGAAATGTGGAAATCAGTATTGGAGAACTCCTCAGATGTTACCTATAGTCTACACCAGTGGTTCTCAACGTGGGGTCCGGGGACCGCCAGGGGTCCTTGAGGGGGTTCCAGGGGGTCCACAGCAAACTGATGAATTGTTAAACTTCAGCATTATTTAATTTACAAGAAGCTAACACAATAAGAGAATGTAGAAGAATGACTATTTTGATCATAGTTTCAATGTTATCTCTTTAATTACAATACAGATAGTCATGGAAATCTGGACAAAATCATATCTAACAATAAAAATATTCTAAGATTTGGGTCCGACAGACAAAATCTAATCAAACAGGGGTCCGTGGCCCTAATGTGGGCTAAATTAGCGGTCCTTGATACGAAAAAGGTTGAGAATCACTGGTCTACACAACAATTTTAAAGGGATTTTCGAAGCATGGCAACCATTTATGAACATGGTTGATCCATGTGGGTGAGACATCTTGTCGCAATACTAAAGAATTGGTAATAGACATGTACCTTCAATTGTCTGGTCTTGTGTTTACTTATTGCTGCTGTGCAATGCTCTGCTATTCTCTTTTGTTGTTTTTGTCTGCTATGGGAAAAGCTGAGTCTTGACTGCTGTGCGTGCTATTTGAACCTTGAATTAAAAGTAGTCTATTATTTTTTAAAAAAGCACAAATTAAAACAGGAAAGCAAGCTTGTTGTAGTGGGTGAGAGGGTGCATGTGTGATGTGTGCGTGTGTGTGTGTGCGCACAAAGAGAGAAGAGAGAAGGACAGAGAGAAATTTATGAGTGGAGTTACTGAGGGAAATCATTAGGCGGTTTGGTTTAGCAGACAGGCACTAATCTATATTTGACGTTGCTGAGAGATGGAGATTCATGGGCAGTTCGGACGAGACTATTTTCCCTCGTCAAGATCTCCTCTGTCTCATACAGAGAACTGAGAGCGTGCAAGCTGATCTGGAATCTAGGCTGGTGCAGGTTCATGTGAACTTTGCAGGACCAGATGAGGGATTCTGGCTTGAGCCCAGGCTGCCTCCCACAGAAATCTGCTTAAAAATAAAGTTGAATAGATTGCAGCAACATGTTGACAGACTTAGTCACAGTCTCTACTGATGCCAAAGCTTCTCATTATAAAAGATACTCTGAGCGCCCTGCATATTTGCACTAAAACTGAAGTTTAGACTGGAAACAGTTGGTAAGTATAATTTTTCAGATCTGCAAGTGATCTCTCGACTTCATTAGCAGATCATCTATATCTAAAAGATAGTTGTTTTTATTTGAAATACTACTGAATAGCTTTTGTCTTTAATTTCCACATTTCTGAATCCATGTCATCAATGTCTGTCTTTTGAAACTGGTAATTATGTCACTGTTGTAACTTCACTATTCTTTCACAGATATGATTCTGAAGATTTGGTCCAAACTAAACTAAACTAAACTAAACTAAACTAAAAGTACCTTTAACATTTCATTTTCTCTGTCAACTCGTTCTTTAGATGTTTTTTCCCAAAAAATACACAGAATATTGGTGTTTGTGTGCAGTTTCTCTTGAACCGCCGTTCCATCTCTCACCCACACCCGTTCCGCTCCTCTCTTCCTTGACCTCCTATTCAGTCATCCTGACAGATTTGGACTCTGGCTCTAGCAGCACTCCCCCTGCTGGCTCACCCTGACCCTGCAGAGGAACATGGGTTCTGAAAAAGATGCATCTGAAAGCGGAGAGAAGTTGGTGGGTCATATTTTTCATGTCTCCAAAGGAAGAAAAAGCACATATTTTCTGCACATCTCTTGCACATCTTCTCTCTATCTCTGAAAATTCTTTGAAAATGCTCACAATTGACATATAGGCCTGGGAGACGTATAAAAATGGTTTTGGATTGGAAATTTGAGAGTACTGGTTATTTCAGCTAAGGTCCAGTATGACAATAAACCACCTCTGGCTTTCACTGAAGGCTAATGGAATTCAACTCCAAAATCACAAGACCGTATATTGCTTTGGCTGTTGTTTTTGTTAGGTTTGTGGAAATTGTCTCATATGAGGGATTTTAAAGGGAACTATGGAGAAGCTGTCTACTCTAACTTTCAAGTCGGCACTGAAGCAGATAATCACAAGCTCAGTGTCAGAGGCTTTATCAGCGGAGGGCCAGGTGAGTGAGGAAAACAACACTTTCTATCTCCACTTGCACGGCACATGTAAAGAAAATTAAAATCGTAACAGACAGGCAGACAGACATAGATTACAGTATTCCAAGTATTATCAGTAATTCTGATAATAGTTCACAGCTCACATGTATTCCCAAGAGCATTGAAAAATACAATTTACTGTGAGGAAAATATTAAAACAGGGACACACTTCTATGGTGCTGCAATTCACAATGGTTATATATTTTTAACTAAGGTGATTACAATGGTAAGTGCATAAAGTCCAATGCATTTGGGAATTGCACATTAAATGAAGCTGAGTGACATATTTATGACATTTTTCTATACTTTTCTTCTACTTTAGTGTGCATTAAGACCCAATATTTCACTTTTCTTTCTTGGAAGTAGCCAAACAAAATAGCACTTATTAATTTTTTTTAAGCACTCTTTACAACCATTAGTTGCAATAACATAATTAGTTTTACTCACACATTTGTTCAATGATCAGCAGGTCTACAATGAAATTCATGCATGCATACATCACACACACGGACACACACACACACTCACACAGACATGAGTGTATTTGAGAGTTTGTCCAAAGTTCAGGTCTGATTTAGACCAATTAGACCAACCAAAAAAACTATTGGTTCGAACGCAACCGTCTCTTTTCTTTACATAAATGTCCTCTTTAAAAAGCATCGCCCCCTCCGGACCACGACACGACAGCAATGTGCCTCCATAACTGTTCAAAACTCAAGCAGGGTCTGCACTAACATTATAAAATAAACTACAGTACCTTTATTATGCACTCCAGCTTTCATGTATTTGTTACAAGGGCTTTTGCTATTTGCATTTACGCAGGCTGTTGCAGTCCTTTGATTGCTTTGTTTGATTTTGTTTCTGATGTGTATTATGTGTATTGTATGCGTTTAAGAGCCTTGCTAGAGTTTTCTATACAAATGCACTACACTATATAAAGTATTTCATTAGCTGCTTAGGGATATGAAAATGTGAATGTGTGTGTAAGTGTTAGATTTTGCATTAGCTGGTAATTTCTGGTGTAAAACTCCTGCTGCTTTAGTCATATAAGACAAATTATGAGGCTATGAGGCTCTTATACTGCATCCTCCATCTGTTCTTGTGTGTACTGCATCTCATATCAAATGCATGAGATGCTGATATTAAAAAATCTTCGTCTGACCTCTGATGTGTTTGTGCGCGTGGGCGGGTGGACACAAGTCCTTGGTTGCGAGTGCTATTCAAAGAATCATGCTCAGCCCTTGACAACAAATGCTGCAGAAAGCTTCTCGTGTGCAGGTACCCAACACAACATCAAAACACAGACATCAGTTCATCCAACTTTCAGATGTTCATGCAGATCATAGAACAAATTAGCATCTCCAAAACTCCTAATTAATGATTCAGCAGGCCAGTCAAAGAAGAGAGCCCACATGAATGATTAAATATGTGCTAACCTAATTTAGGGCTTAATCCATAATGAATGAATTACACTGTTTAGTCATAGCAGAGAGAGAGAGGGAGAGAGGCTTTCGACTTTTTAGACATCAGAAAATGCTGGGACTTATGAAGTGACGATCATAAATGATTCCGCTTCGGATGGCTCGACCTCACCATTAGTTCAACTGCAATCACTTCAGAGCCGCAGCAAACACAACAGCCTGGCCTAGTCAAGATATAACCGTGGCCAATTAGACCAATGCTGTCGCTATGGAATTGGAGAATAAATCTGATCCATTGTAGTAGTCGCCATGTCCTATTTATGAGTCAGTAGAAGTCGAGTGCTCCCCATAAGTTGTTTTTCACCTCTGAAATTCCAAAAGATAGTCATTACTGTATTTGTGTGTGTGTGTGAGAGAGAAGTGTGAGAGGGAGAGTTACTTTAGCAGTGGTGAGAGAGAGAGAGAGAGAGAGAGAGAGAAAGAGGGAGAGAGAGAGGGAGAGAGTCAACAGTCTAATCTAGAGGTGAGGAGTAATATCAAAGAGAAGAGACGAGTGAAGTCCTGGAGCTGCAGCCAGCCAGTGCAAATCCCCGTGGAGGAGGAAATCTCAAAGTGACAGCTTTCAATTACAGCAGTATGAGAGAGAGAGAGTGTGTGCGCGTGTGTGTGCGTGTGTGTGTGTGTGTGTGTGTGTGTGTGTGTGTGCTACCTGTCAGCACCTCTGGGCTTCACTGACACTTGACTGGGTGTCACAGCTTTTGGAATGAAAGCACTTCATGCACAGACACACACACATGCACGCACACGCACACACACACACACTATCTCTCTCTTGTTTTCTTTCTCTTTCTCTCTTTCACACATGCTCCTCCATGCTCAAGTGTATCGGTCGGTCTAAAACGCCACAGAGAGAAGAAGCGCTCCATATTGTGTGTGTGTGTGTGTGTGTGTGTGTGTTGTGAGTGTTATCTGCGAGTGTGATCTGTTGGTGCAGTGTGTATCAAGGGGTTAGCTTGCATTTCGCATCCTTTATTTAGTCAAAGGAAACAATGGCTATGACTAATGAACTCTGGGTCAGTGAGTCTATGGTGGAGGGTGATTCAGCAGGAAATCATAATCACAATACTTGACAAACCTATAATAGCATAATATATGTTATTAATACACAACATCACAGTGTTGCGAAAATATCCGTGTCAGCCAAGTGTGGTGTGTATGACAAATATATGTGCAATACAACACAATCATTTCATGGTTTGTGTTTATGGTTGGTTAAAGTTGAAGGTACTATGTATCTATATTCTGAATAAATAATCATTAAATAGTTAATTCAAACAAGGCAGATGTTCAAGGTTTTTGTTCAAAACCTCTAGACTGTCAGTTTTTTGTTAGCAAATGTTTTACCATGGAATGAAAAAATACCACCGCAGAGTTTTGTCTTTTTCTTTTTTTTTCTTTAAGTAGAAGTGATTTTGGAACTGAACTCCTGCAGCCACAGTCTCCACAAGGTGGCAGTAGAACAGCATTTTTGCTGCTCTAGCCGAATGAGTGAGTCATCCAGCCAGAGAAGCTGCAGCCTCTCAGACAGACAGAGGAGATGGAAACAGCCAAACCTGCTGTACTGACCCCAGTCTTAGGGCTAGAGCTCAGCCGCTAAACTAAAAAGTAAACCATGGCCGCATAAGAATCTACATTTCCTAGTTGAATAAGAAGATCATAGGAGAAAGCATGTTCAATAGAGGAGGCAAAGAAGTCCCAGTCTAAACCAGGCCAGTAGTCTGTAACACTTTTCAGCATGTCGTCCCTTCAAACCTTGCTTCAAAGAAATCAATGATCTGACTTTGACTGATTGGTGTGAGTGATGTACTGCAGAGCCCGCTCTGGTCCAATGCAGGCCATCCTTTGCTAAATCTGGGATTATTCATAGGAAGGAAGAGGCGCTTCTGAAGGAATCCGAACAGGGCGCGCTCGCTCACTGGGCGATAGCTGGTGAGGCATCGTTATGTAAGACAGTGTAGACACTCAAGGATGGGGCAGAGATTTGTTGCCAAGGCAGTTTTTCAAGTATGCTGCTTTTTCCTCGCAGAATTAGTGTCCCAGAATGAGCCCTATAGGCCTGTGAATCTGGGATGAGGAGCAGCATTAATGCGTTGTTGTGTTGTTTATGTAACTGGAGAAGGGGAATTAGCAAGGGTTAACGGTTCTCCTCCTTGCTCTTCCTCTCTTTCTCTCTGATACACACACACACACACACACACACAAGTTTGTACTACTATACTTGTGAGGACCATCATTGACTACATTCATTCCCTACCCTTAACCCTCATCACTACATGCCAAACCTTAACTCTTACCCTAAACCCAATTCCTAACCCTAAACTAACCTTAACGTTAACCTAACACTAACTGTGTGTGTGTGTGTGTGTGTGTTTGCAAGCACATGCACACATCTGTTAGTGAGATGTGGTTGTGTGGGTGGCACTATGCGGTAGGACAGCCAGGTGAAACGACTGTGTGGTGTCCAAACTCTGCAGGAGTGAGCTAATCCTGGTTTCTCATGCTAATCTGAGTATTGAGCGTCTGTATGGGGGGCCACGCTGACACCTGATGGTGTGGAGGTCAGAGCTGTGTGTGTGTGTGTGTGTGCGTGTGTGTGTGTGCGTCTGCGTGTGTGTGTGTGTGTGTGTGAGTGGTGCACCTCTTGCCCTTTCCAAATGTCACAGAAGGGGCAACTCCTGAGGAGGGGGGACTATAATGTGGGTGGGCAGATGTGTGTGTGTGTGTTTCATTAAAACCTCTACTATTAAGCCCTTCAAACACATCAGTGGTGTGTGTGTGTATGTGGTCTGTGTGTGTACACAGGTATATATGTACACATGTGTTTGTGCGTACAGCATATTTGTGTGTAACTCTCTCCGCAGTGTCCCATTCTCTGTTCTCTTATTGCATCTTTAATAACCGTCGTCCCCAATACAGCACAGTTGTCAAACTCTGCAGAACAACATCCTCTGAACACAAAATTTGAAAATGAATTCACATATTCGTCCCAGTCTTTTACAGTTAAGTCTTGATTTGTGTACATGAGCATGTCTCCCAAAGTTAGAAACCAGAGAGTAAGTGCACTTTCCTGTCAGGTTATCCGGCGCCACTTTCTGCAGCTGTTCCATTCACAGTGAATAGAGACCCAACCTTGTTGATATTACAGTGTGACAGTGGCAAGGTTGAGTTTTCAAGGGTTTGTGGTGCAGAACTATCAGGCACTATTATCGGTAATGCTATGAAACCATGATTCCACACGTGTACAAAAACACAGGTGCAAAGGCATACTGAGTAGGATTTTGCCAGTTGTCACTTGAAAACACAATTTTCAAAGTTGACCACTCCTCCCCAGCTCAACAAGACACGAAGGGCGCAAGGACAGCGAGGCAAAACGCCAAGCAGACGAGGCTCGTTCCAAACCGAGAGTGAGTCTGGGGTTGGCTCTCACCCACTGGCGAGTATTGGAGAGGGTGGGGATGAAGAGCGACGCAAGAGTTGGCCTGTTTTCTGTTGGACAGGTAGGTGGCAGTTAGCTTAGCTAGCTAGGTATCAGCATTTCTACTACAACGAAGCTATGCTAACAGCGGTAGCTAGCTGCCAGCTCACGACACACGCTAGCTCTGACCAGAACTCCAGTTACTCTGTATACCACTACTACTAATATTACTACTGTAGCCACTAGCCAGCTTGGCTTTTAGATATAAAACGGACAGACGGAGACGCTGTCACAGACTACCAATGGGCCGTAATGAGTAGGATGAACTTTGGATGGTTTATGCTATTTCAAGGGGGAAAATCCTGCTCAGTGTGCCTTTAACACCAACAAACATTCTACTAGCCTGGCTTTAAGCTCCATGAATTCCCCCATTTTTGCTTTCACTCGTATTGATTCGTTAACCACGTGACTTGTGTGGGTGACAACAACAATGAGCGCTTCATGTCAGTAGATCCAGGCGAACATTGCACGCCTACAGTCTGTCACCATTCGCTGCTATTCTATTCATGCATCAAAAACAATTAGCAGAGTAACACCGTTTGCTTGAGAATTGTTATGCATCGTTGCAAAAAAGAAACAGAAAATGTGGGCTATATATCAAACATTGCTTTATAACACTAATATTTGTTTGTCAGAGGGACTTTTCAGGAGTATACCATTATTTTTTTTTGCTGAGAGTGAGTAAAACATAAGACAATGAACATCCACGAACAAGTACGGTGTGATATATTCCTTCTCCGCTCCTTCCACTGCTGCCTCATTTTCTGTTTCCTCTCTTGCTTGTAGTTTCTATGGTTTCTACCTTTGAGAGGGAGAGAGTTGGTCATGTTAACAAACATTGATTAAGCTGCCCAACATAGGTATAACGTATGCTCTGCTTTAAGGAGTTTCCCTTTAGCACACTGTACTGTTTTCACTAAGTCTTATAGTCAGGCAGCAGATCAAACTACATGTACACCTCTGTACCTTCCTTGTTTTTTGACAGTGTATAGGTCTTACTGTAATGTAAAATTAAAAAAAATTATATTTTATCCAGTTTTACTTTTCACTAGGGCATTTTTATTGCAATATCTGTGAAATGATTTGAATTATTTACCCATTTTACCCCACCAGAAGCAGCAGATTAAACATGACTTCCCTCAACAAACACACAGGCTATAAGTTTTACTTTTGGGGGTGTGGAGTAGGGGTTTTGGTGCAGAGGATAGTGTGTGTGTGTGTGTGTGTGTGTGTGTGTGTGTGTGTGTGTGTGTGTGTGTGTGTGTGTGCGTGTGTGTGTGTGGGAGGGGGTTACACAATGTCAAACAGGCAAAGTGCAGCATATAAAATAGTTCCCAATCATAATTATATCACTACACGGTTGCCCTCTTTCATTGTCGGCCTATCATTTTTACATGATTAAGACACTGAACTCAACTGACCACACCTTGTAAGTTTTCCAAGGGAATAAACCATGTCCAAAGTGACGCTACTACATCATTAAAAGACACAGATAAGGCACCGCTGAGGTGTTAAAAAAGTCAGCTTTAGAGAACAAGATGAAATATAAAGCTATTCACTTGTGTTTTTTAAGATGTTTAAAGAACACAAGGTTAAATGACTCACACCCAAAACAAATACGAAACTTGGGTATTAGACAATTGAAAAATGATGATGTCATCCTCTGCTGCTGGCACAAGGCCCTTGTACTTAGCTCCATCACCGCTGTATCCCTAGTATCGCTGCAGTAATCACTTTTTAATAAAGAGAATGAAATCCCACAGTTTCACGAAAGCCACTCGTGTCCACTGATCTATTTCTGTTCTGGGCCAACTCACTATCACAACCTCGTGAATTCCTCTTATGCTCCACGATGGACCATTGTGGCTCTCCTACTCGGCCAACTGCACTCTGTGGTAACTGTGGTAGCAGATGTCGTGGGAACGCTAAGGGTCAGTCATTTGTGTGCGTGTGTGATTGAGTGTGTGTGTGTATGTGCGTGTGTGTGTTTGCCTGTATGTTTGTGTGTGTGCTTAATTTATTCAGGAATTCCCCTGATATCAACTGGCACACGTTACTTTCCCAGCCTCTCCCCTAATCCCCTTCCTTTTCATAAGTGTTTCCCAGACCAAAATGGAAAACCAATTGAATTATGGGGTACAATCTGTCTGATACAATACTTCACATACTTCCCTCTTATCCTCTCCACTAATGAGGCAAACAGGGCAGCTTAATAGGCTGTTTAGGTTGGACATTATATGGATAATTTAAAAGCTATCCCCTTCATAAGTCTGTAAAAGAGATAGATGCATATTCTAGTGTCTCTGTGCATTTTACAATGATATTTAAAGCTGTAATAAGTGAGACTTTTACTGTCCAGTGGCACAAAATGACCATAATAGATCTGCGGGGGGTTGTTGATCAATATCACTGGCGATTTCTGGCTTTCAAAACTCACTTTACAGCTTGTATTCTGATCTGGAATAAACACTCTCAGCCCATTGCAATTTCAACACACTGACATAAAAGTCGATAAAAGTCATAGATTATGCCCCTTTATTTATATACATAATGCCCCTTTGAGTCATGTTGTGAGATAGTACACAAAAAGAATTATTACAGAGTATTACATGCAACATGGGTACAGACTACAGCCAGACCCAAATCAACAATACATAGACCATGAAGAGAATCATAAAAGGAACATAGTGCATGTCATTGCTTGTACATAATATAGAGATTCCAGTAATGTTCGTGTTCTGGCCTTGGAGGCCGAATGTGGAGGTTCAACCTCTTTTTTCATTTTGGGCCAGATTAAATAGTCATGATAAGGCTCTGTCAGTCTATCCTCCCACCTACCACACTCCCCTCTCCTCCCCTCCCTCCCTCTCACTCCCTTCATCCCTCTTTATTGGAGCTTCCACTGCAAGGTGAGTATATGCAGCTGCAGATCCTTCATAACACACCGCAATAACCATTCATTTTCTGCTGTGTGGATATGTTTTGTGTGTGTGTGCGCACGCACAGACACACACACAGATGAACACACATGAGGAACACACACAGACAGACACACATATATACCAAACACACACACACATACACAGACACCCAGGTCTGAAATAGCATTCAGCTAAGTCCCAGCAATCACCAGGCACTTTGGCATCAATAGATGATGCTATGAAGTGGACATGAATGTTGTGTTTTCATGATTTGTACATGCGTGGGTGTGTGTGTGTGTGTGTGTGTGTGAGAGAGAGAGAGAGAGTGAGAGAGAGAGAGAGAGAGAGAGAGACAAAAAGAGAAGCAAAGGAGAGGAAGGGAGAGAGATTTGCATGTATAGGCATATTTGAACTTTCCTGTTCTTGTGTATCTCTTCACTTACTGTGTGCATATGTGTGTGTGTGTGTGTGCGTGTGTGTGTGTGTGTGTGTGTGTGTGTGTGTGTGTGTGTATGTGCGCGTGTCCACATGCCAATCTGTATGTACGTGGGCATGTGTATGCGTGCGGTTAACCTTACAATGTGCTGTGTTGTGGGATTTTCTTTCTGATGGATACAGGCTCGATCAGCAGATTAGGAAAATCAGCGTTATGCTTCGAATAGGTGTTAGAAAACAAGGGCTTACGTGTTCTTGAAGAAAGGATCTGTCATCTTACAGCTTGCTGCCCCCACATACTAGATGTTTATTAAAGCAAATGATGATACCACTGAAATACGCTTCATCCATTGTGTCACTCTCACACTCTCCTCTTAGTGTTTCTCCCTCTCCTCTCTTGCAAAGTTTACACCACCAAATGTTTCCTTCTACTCCTCTCTCTCTGTCTGTCTCTCTGTGGTGTCTGTGGTGTAGGCAGCGGTGATATCTCCGTCCTGGGTATTATTAGTCTCTCTGGAGAGCTCTACCTGTAAACAGCCAGTCGCACCACTGTCAGACAGGGAGCAAAGACCAACTGTGAGACGTGGGCAGCGGAGGGACGCAGTGGGACTAGTGAACTAATGAGGAAATAACCACAGGGATGACAGTGAGATATATATTAAAATACAAACACGCTTAATCTTCTGTTTGCCGAGATCACAGACATTACTTTATTTCATCAGCGGCTGGAGCCACGTAACTTAGCTCACCTCTATATAGGAGAGGGAGTGGCAGGGAAGGGGAATCTGTGTGTGTGTGTGTGTGTGTGTGTCCTGTGAGCCTGTGTTTGCTGCGCGCATGCACACACATGCACGTGTGTGCAATCATGCGACGTGATTAATGATGAGCCTTCCAGACACAAACAAATACAAGCGGGGGTGGGGGGGGGGGGTGTCAGTGCTACAGGGTCTTTGCTCAGTAAGCAAGTACAATGATAAGCCAATGAGGTGCGGCAGAATGAGGCTGAGTAGAAACGACGCTTGCCTTGTTGATATACTGTATACATTTCAATGCTCAACATGCTCACAGGCTCTGACTCAACCCTCTGACTCGGTTCTATCTCCTCGAGTAATTCCTGGGGTTGGGGCGTACCGTGGCTGATTACGGCCGTTTTCACACTTGGTACGTTTGCTTGCGTCCGAACCCGAGTTCGATTGTTCCCAAGCCGCCTGGCATCACTGGTCTGGGTTCACACTGTGTTATAATTCTGCCAAACTGAGGTATGTTTGCCAAAACATTCGTCATCAACGTGAGTCCATCCAATGCACTTTATCAGTGAAAATTCCTCAAATGGAGAACAATGTACGCCTTGCACCTGTGTGCCTCACATGCTTCATGCTGCACTTGTTTTTATTTCCTGAATGAGTACGTACTGCGTTCTCACTGATGCAAACCGCACCACAGTTCGCTTGGAACTGTCCTCAGACCGCCTCATACAGGTGAACTCGGGTGTGGTTCCTTGGTCTGCACCCGAGCCCTAGGTCCTAGGTTAAAGGCCCAAGGAACCCCAATAACTTGTTTTGCATAACTGTTCAGTACCAGGGGGAGCAGTGTTCAGTTAACCAAAGGGAGAGGGGTCTGGGGCGGCTCAGCCCAATTCATTGGGTAAAACACAGAGAATTAAAACAGCAATAAGAAAAAAAAGTAAGAGTTATCAGTCCTCTTGATCCTAAAAAGTCCATAAAAGATGAAAAAAAAAAAAAAACAGATAAGAATCCTAGGTAAAAAAAAGATCCACAACAAAAGTTAAAAAAGGGGGGAAAGAACTCTCCTCTTCTTCAATCACCAATAAAAACAGTTCACCTTGCACCTAGGTGCAGCAATGGCAGAAACACTCATCCAGAGCAGATAATAACACAGCCGGTCCATCTGGGCCATAGGCACCATGGTAAGCCTGAGCAATCCCTCTACCTGGAATTGGCCCTGGACATTTCTCAACTGCAAGCTGGCCCCTGCTCCTGGCGCTACTCCTTCCCACTGGACACCTACACACAGTGTGCAAAAGCTGAAGTAAATTTATAATGCAGAACTACCATGAGTCACCACCGCAGCCGCCAATCATGGAGGCTACCACCAGGACCTGCAGCTGGCACCACCCCAAGCACCCACCGACTCACTTCTCAACTGTTAGCTCTATACAACTCATGCATTCTTTTACTCACAGTCTTCCTGGGTGGCAGGCTCCCTGCAGCCTACTGGCCCAGATATGTGGGAAGAGGCCTTGGGGGTACTGGCTCCGCTGCACCTCTGGTTCCTCACTCCATCACCTCCGACACAGCTTGGCGTAGTGGCAGCAGAACAAGGTTCTCTTTGTCCTGCGGCTCCTCTGCGGCTCTCCTGGTGGTTTGGCGCCGTCCCCGTTCATATCCTGGAGGAAAGGCGACTGGCCAGCCTCTACTCCCACCCCAACAGTGGCTGCCCTCATAGGCTGGTCCGTCTGTCCATCAAATCTCATCAACAGTTCAGTTGTGGAACAGGGCATCAGTGGTGGTCGGGGAGGGGTTTGCTTGCTGGAATAGCATGCAACATGAACACAATGCAAACGAAGGTAGGCTTGACAAAACAGGCCACCCGAAAGTATGTAACTGCATATGTGTCACTACAGACAATATAAATACATTGTTACAGCATACAGAATATCATGCAAAGATAAAAATGTCATGCAGCACAACATAATGCAAAATACAGCCATATTGACAGTCATATCGACATATTGTCATTGAAATTTTTAACCCTCTTCTGAAAAATATGAGACTATCACTGCAGCTGAGAACAAAATTTGCATAAGTGGCTGCTGTGAGCATCATCTGGTTTGTGCTGGTGGGAAAAAAAATGCTGCGCACACAACATATTGAGTCTGGCTGTAACCCTGTATTACAACTGGCAATGTAAAATCAAAGAGTTTGCACACAAGTGGTTTAACGGCCAATCTACACCAGATGCGTTTTTGATTCATTTTTTTGGGGATGTGTGAGATGTGCGAGTGCCGGAGCCAATACGCTCCTATTTCATTCTGTGCTGCAGTCTACATTAGGAACGTGTGATGTATGCAAGACCACCGTTGCCAACTTTTCAGACCCCCCATGGAGACTTTATTTCTCCGAAGCGACTACCGACAAATCTAATGACTTTTCCAACCATGGGGAACAATGTTAATGTGTTGACTCCCAAAACATTTGGTGACAAATCTGCACGGCTCATGCCAATTTGTGCTTCTTGCTTTTCTGATCCAAACAGGTCTGGTGATTACAGCACAATGTCCCAGCAATGCTTAAGCCTAAATGTTGCTAACGTGATGTGATAAATGTAGATTAGTAGATTAGATTAGTCACATTTCAACATTATCTGCTAGAAATGACTCTTCTCTTTGTTTGCTAGCTAGTTAACATTCCAGTTCCAACCTCGCCTTTAAGTGCCCATGTCGTCTCTATCGCACATTGATGACATCCTGAATAGGTCAAAGGAAAACCATGGTAGAAGCTACATTTTCACTTTTAGAATCAGTTCCAGTTCTGTGTGATAGCATTCCAGCACAACGTTTAGATGTAATGATATTATGATACAATATAGGAAACGCTTCAAATTCCTTTCTATGTGTGGGAAGTTCCTACTGCTAAAAGCCAGAGACCGGCAACACAAAGTAGCCCCAGCGGTCATATACATTACACTTTCAAAAGCAGCTAATGTCACTGTAAATACACCATTAACTTCAGTGTTGTAAATTTCAATTATCATTCTCCTAGCATGAACCTGTAGTTACAGATCTACCAACAGGTTAATTACCGGTAAATGTATCTGAAAATTGTTCAAAATGAAAACAGACCTAACCTAAAGCTAATCTAAATTATTCAGTAGTTTTCCATATATCCTCATAAATAGTAATTAGGTTTATAACTGCCGTCTGACTATAATTACTATTAAGTGATCAAGTAATTTAGCATAATATCTGTTTCCTTAGCTTTATTGTTACCATGTCCTTAATGTGAGGTTAGTGATAAATTTATGTTGCATGTTCTCTGATACTGTATTGTTGATAATTCAATTAATTTGTTTTCATTAATGACTGCCTGGATGGAATATAAACCATATTGTGCCATTGTCAAGAAGTTTTAAGCCAATAAGAGGTGCTTGTGGGAGTTGATAAGGAACCGGCGGGGGATTTTATTTGGGAAAGGCTTCATTTTCAAAAATGTGGAACAGGTTCAATTCCACACTTCTTTTTCTGTGACTGCATGCATCGCTAAAACAATTTAAGAGCCGAACACAGTCCCCATGCTTCAGACGTGTCAAATTCACAACTCCTCCCACCCAATCTCTCCTCTCTCTCTCTCTCTCTCTCTCTCCCTCTCCCCTTTTAACTCCTGCTTTTTAATATCACTTTCACTTCTGCTATCTTCTCACATCTCTTAACGCAACTACCTCTCTGTCTCTCACGCTGTCACTGTCTCATTTCCTCACACACCCGGCAATCTTTTCAAAATCACTTCCTTGATTCACATCTTTGCCCTCCCCATTTATGAGCACTTTATTGAGCGGCGGAGAGGTGGCAGAAAAACAGACATAATTGCCTAGGGTGGGAAGTTATTGGAAAATGGATGAATTGGGGTTTTTTTCGGGGAAGAGCAGTGAGAGTATTAGGAATAAAGAAGGCTCCTTAATAACGCCGAAGGTCAGGTGCAGGGATGTTGGGGAGTGATTTTTTCACGCTGCAGCAGTATGGAGATGAATAAACACACGTAGCAGTTTTCTCTCTCCCTCACTGCATATGCAATTTATCAGTGTGTGTTTGTGTGTGTGCGTGTGTATTGTTGGGGTGGGGGTGTGTGTGTGTTGGGGGGGTTACGCTGATATTGTTATTCTTTGCCAGCTGTGCTTGACTGTCTAAGGTTAGCATTCCTGCCGATAAGGGTCGTTTAAGTTCATCTCCACGGTTACAATCAGACACCCACAAGGCGGTTGAGTTTGGTTAAGAGAGGGAGGATAAAGAAGAGGAGAACAGGAAAGAATATTGCTGAGAGAGGCAGACATAGTCAGTTAGCCTAATAAGAACATCACTCTATTGACTTTTTTTGCAGTCAGCACCGTGTCTGTGTGTGTGTGTGTGTGTGTGTGCACATCCATGCATGCATCTGTGTGTCTCTGTGTGTCTGCATTTTCATTGTCTCATTTCCAGCTATTTCATACCTAATTTTAGAGTTACATTCAGGAAAGTACATCGCATATTGAAGTTGCAGGCAAACTGTTTCAGAGCGCTGTGCCTTTATGGAGGATAGTCAGGAAGTTTACCAGGTTTCTGCTGGTTTTAATGAAGCAACTCCTTCCACAACCGTTGCCTTTAAAGCCGCGCTCTCACTTCTGCAGTTTGGCGGCGCTTGCAGCAGGGAGTAGTGATGTCACAAATCCACAGAAACTAAGGGAAATGTCTTCATGTCGGGTAACTTTGTGCCATTTTTTCATTTGTGTAACACATTTATGGTGATATAATGATAATGTGGCCACAAGAATCTCAAAATAGCTAACTTTAAAATTGGAAATGAGTGGCTGCCACTGAAAATGAGTGTTATTCTGTCAAATGCATTTCTGAGGAAAGCTTGCTGCAATACTGAAATCACTAATGATCCATATTTGAAAGATAACTGTACAGCAAAGTTGATCGGAGCAAAATGGCAGCAAAAGGCTAACATGTAGCTAGTCTGTTTGCCAAGGATATAGTCTATTTTTCTTTTCATTTCAGGGACAGTGGCAGCCATCTGTTCCAGCACAAATAGGGTAACTCTTCCTTTTGCGGTCACCCTACAGGGCGTCACACTGCGAGTGACTCGGCTGATGGGTCGCTCTATTCTTTGAGGTGTGAGAAGCTCCGATTGCTTCTACGAACTTGTCTTGTGCAGCTTGAACAGACAATTTTTTACTGCTCTGTAATTGCCTGTCCTAACGTTACTTTGTTCATATTAGCCATAGCACAAGTTTAATTGTGTACTTTCTAAAAATTAAGGCAATAATTTCCCATAAATTAGCTTCTCTACCCACTTGGAAAGGGTTTATTAAACCTGAATGTGTTAGCAACATGCTATAATCTACCGACTGTACAGATAGTATGAGGGAGAAATATTATTTTTAGCTTGGCACGCTGGCTACATGTCTTCTAATTAAAGAGAGACTTCCAAAAATACAGTGTGGCCCGAGCAGAAAGTATAAATGGTAAAGCAGAAAACTAATGAATTGTGAGATAGAAAATGATTAGAAAAACACAACAGTCAATGGAAAAACAAAATCGTTTTACAAATTGATTTATAAATTCAGTAATTTATTAATCACTTAAAAACAGAATAACATGGAGTTATTGACACATTTAATGAACATTTTATTAATTGTTAACAGTTGTAATTGGGTCATTTAAATGTGAATTTAATTAATCACTTCATAAAGTGTTTTTAATGTATCTATTAATTAATCAATAATAATTAATCACTGAACTAGTCTATAATAATTAGGTTGGCACACTTGATGCTCCATGGAAATGTTCCTATTCAGACTGTTCCATTCCACTATTCCATTCTGAAATGATTTAAGCTATTCTTCGATTTCCACCTATAAGAAATCATTGAAATATTTTTTATATCTCACCAACTCATCAAAAAAACCCTCTCCAATTGCATTGTTCATTGCATTGAAACTTTGCACAAACATTTGTCTGCATCACATACCAATTGAAGGTTCATTGAACGTTGTCTTCTCTACTCCTATAAATTGCCATTAATAGCTGCTCCAGGCGGCAGCAGTAACAGAGGCCTGAGATATTCCCACAACATCCCCAGACACCCTGCTCGGCTGACGCAGCACCTGCCGCCGGGATGGAATGTGCGATCTGGCTGTGCAAATCGAGGCCTAATCCACGTGCAAGCGCTGGACGCACCGGGCATCTGTTAAACTCTGCATTATGTAAATGCTTCCTGATTGGCACCCTCTCACTGCCTTTTTTTTTTTGACGAGCCCTTAAAAACTCAAACACATAAACGCCGCGACACATATTGTTCGCGTAGGTTGTGAAAAGGTGTCAAATTGCTTTAAATACTATTCCAATTATTCACAGCCCAATCAACAGTGCTGCACAGTCTAATTCATTTCCCTCAGGTTGCTTGTTCTACATGAAGAAGCCAATGGCAGCGCTATAGACGTATTGTTGGGTTTCGGGCGCGTAAAGAAAGGAGCGTACAAATGGACTTAAGTCAAAGTCAGAATCCGTGTATCATAATGTGAAGGTGGACATGCCTTGATTTATGCATTCATCGGCGCAGATGCATAATTTACAGGAGGCCACATGTGCTCGCATGTACTGTAACTCCGGGGCTGGAATCAACACGGTGTGACGCTAAAGCCAAAGTCTGACTTGGACCCATGGTGAGCTAAGCTTGGGGCAAGGGCTAAGAGATGAATGTATGTCAGAAATATAACAGCACAAGCATGTGTGTGGTAGAGTGCGTGTGCGTGTGTAAGCGTGTGTGTTTGTGTGGGTGTGTGTGTGGTGTATGAGATATATAGAGAGAGAGAGAGAGATAGTGTCAGAGGATGGGATTTATATGGACGGAAGCCTATCATAATTACAAGCCTTGCAGACAGCCCCCAAACCATGAATGCCAACCGATGCTTATGTTGTCTGCTTCTGAGACTTTGGCTTTTTCATCCATAGGCAGGCGATGCTGCTTGCCTCCTCTGCCGGATCCCCTAGGGACCCAAGACCTGACGTCATTCACACACACACACACACACACACACACACACACACACATACACAGCAACACATGAGTGTACAGACAGCAACACATAAACAGACACTCATAAGCCTGTACATGCCCACACACGTGCACGCATGCAATCATGCACACCACTTCCCGGCAAACTCTATAAGAGTTTCTCAGCGAGAAACTGGGACAAACTGTTCTGGCAAGGGAAAACGTCTGTGCTCAGAGAGCAAATCTAACTGTTTGGCAGCCAGCGGAGCGAATGGGCCGGGCTAGCATGTGCGCCGGAGTGGCTACACACACACACACATATGCACACGCAAATGTACACACACACACACACGTATGGTGGAGTAGCTGGCCACAGTGGCAGATGTAAAATGGATGACATCTGGCTGTAGCAAGGTTCTCTCTCAATGTTCATATCTGTCCTATTATCCTGAGGAATGGAGAGAGAGAGGTGGCTAAATATAGCATGGGTACTTTCTGGAGATCCAGTGGTATACACAAACACTATTCTTGGAAGAATGCAAAACCCAATATGACCTCGAGAGGAATGGTAAACAAATGGATGGAAGAGGAGGAAAAGACAGAAGTGGAAAGGCGAGGAGAGCGGAGGAAAGCAGAAAGATAGAGGGGCTGAGGAGTGAGGAAGCGAAGACATGAGAGCAACAGGAAAGTGTGTAGCGAGGAAAAGACGGAAGGAGGAGAAGAGAACAGAGAGGAGAGGAGCCAGAAAGACAAGCGCAGAGGAGCAAAAGAGATTTTTTCCTCTCCTTTTTTTCTCGCTTTCATTCAATCTCCCTCTTTCTATTTCTCTCCCCCCGCTGCTGCTCTCATGGGAACTAAGTTCTGAGTTGCTTGGGTTGTTTGGAGGTGCTGTGAGTGTTTGTCAGTTTGTGTGTGTTTGTGTGTGTGTGTGTCTGTCTGTGTTTGTGTGTGTGTGTGTGTGTGTGTGCATGCATGTGTGTGGGAGGTGGTAAATTGAGCAGGTGTATCAGGAACAAAAGAGCGGGGAAGATCAGTGAGTCAACTATCGCCATGCTGTGTGGATGTGTATATTTGTGTGTGTGAGTGCATGCGTACATGTGAGTGTATGTGTGTGTGTGAGAGAGAGAGAGCGTCTCATAATAAAACTGTCGACCTGGGGGATTTGTCAGGGGAAACAACACACGGTGAATCCCACTTAATGTTTCAGTGAACACACACACACACACACACACACACACACATATACTCAAACAGGCAAACACACGCACATACGCCAGCAGCACTGGATTATGCTAATTTCTCTAAATTCCACTAGGCACTCAGCGATGCAAATATGCCTCTGATTGTCTCTTGGTTTGAGGTGAAGAAGTGGCTCTCGACAAACAGAAAGCCTTCCCAGCCAAAGACTCGGCTTTGTTTTATCATCAACATTTACATATGACAGTCGCTGTTGTTCCCGTTAACACACATGACATATAACATAACATCTTCTGTGCACATACAGGGACAGCCAGCAGATAACAAACTTCAATAACACTAAATGACCACAGGGTATTGTTTTTATATACAGGGCAATGCGTGTTTTATAATATGCAAATCATATGGAAATGCTATAAATTGAACATAAGCACTAGCAGGAAAAAGCTCAATCTGCCTGGCAAACCATGACACAAAGTGATCTCCGACAAAATGGCTTCTTTGTCAAATATCAGAAGCGCCTCCAGACATATACAGTAAATACTTAAGCAGATGCACACTTTGTCAAAAACCCCGGCACTGATTTTTATCCATCTTCTTTTTTTTTTGTCCTCCTTTTCATCCCTCCCTTTCAGAAGTTTAATGAGGTGCAGCGTGGGTGTTTTCTCTCTTTCTCTCTCTCTCTCTCCGTCTCTCTCCCTGCCTCCCTCTATACTCTTCCTATTCCGCTTTGATTTTGCAGACCCGCCCAGTCCAGTTATATTACCTCCATGTGTCCGCGGGGGGTCACACCAGTGCTCTCACTATTAAAATTGGAATTTGGCTTTCTAGTCTTTAAGTAAATGTTACCACTAATTTGTGTGTTGTAAAGAACTGATTTTAAAGCTGCGATATGCAACTTTTTTTTTTTCCATTAAAATAACATTAAATAAATAGGATATATTATAGATTATCAGTGTGTGTCTCTCTGTGTGACCCTGTGTGTACATGACTAAATCCTGCTGAAATTGGCTTTTCAGTGGTAATTGTGACGTCTTGGAGCGTATACCTTTCACTGTGGGCGTGTCCAGTGGTGAGCTGGGTTGTGGCAATTCAGTGCAGCCGCAGCTCAGGAAAGTCATAGCTACAACAATAATGGTAGAAAGCGGTAAGAATTGAAACAACAGCGAAGCTAAATGTACGGCAGACAAGACCCGTTCAAAAACATTGACTTTTTTTTGCAGATTGCCTCTGTTTGCCATCTGCTTCTTCTTCACCTTTGTTGGGCGTGAACTTGTCGAAGTGAGGGGGAGGAAGGTGGAACTAACAATACGCTTTGTTGACTCGAGGCGAAAAGTAGCATATTGTAGCTTTAAGCATGGGCTGCTGTACTGAGACTAGTAAAGCAACTACAAATAACCAGAATTAAGCCGATGCCTAAGAGCAAGCATGTCTACAGAGACGATAATTGCAATATCTAAATATATATAAAACATGTTTTATAAAATGATGAGATAACTGTTCAGTTACATTATCCTACAGTTGATAGCTGCAAGCAAATACTGAACCGATTCTAACATTATATTGACAAAAGACAGTGACTGCTTACAGTAACACTATAGCATGTTACATTAGACCTACATTAGTACTTAGCAATAGATCTAACAAGCTGCTACTCGATTTAGGCACTGACCCAACATAACGATAAAGTGACTAAACTGTGACTAATAAACGATAGTGAAACCAGCCAGTCCGAAATGAAAAGAGCCACATCTGCTTCACTCCTCGGTCCCTTCTCATCTTTGAGTGCCTTTCATCTTGGAAAGGCAATGCAGATAATCATTCTAGTTTTGGCTTGAAGTTGCCGTCCTCTGAGCGATTCATCTGTTTCGTTTTCCTCTGGTTTTCTGTTGATGCAGTTTGAGTTTCTGTTGGTATCGGTCTGTTCTTCGTCTGTTCAGCCATGGTGACAAAACACATCACTCTCTGTGCGCCAGAGGATTTTTTCATGGGAAAGAGCTACCTAATAGGTGCTTAGAACAGCAAATGTAAAAGGTTTCATGATCTGGGTGGTTGAATCACTGTCAGTCAGCAATAGAGAGTATCAAAACAGAATTTTATTTATATGAAAATGTCATCAATTATTACTTTAAACTAGTCAAGTTAAACTGTCACCAGTAATAAACAAGGATTGTTCAGATTACCACTGTAAGATTTGATTTACTGAATAGAAGGTATTGTTCACTCTCAAATGTATTGTCCGTGCTTTAGACACATGGACCGACTGTGTGACACGTAACCAGAACAGACATGAATGCCAGAAAACAAATTCTGCTTTGCAACTTTAATCTCAATATGAGTGCATTTGATGTGCTGTTGATGGAGCAACTGCTCTGGGAGAAGTCCACTGAGATCAACAATGACAGTGAAGGCTGTGCTTTCATTATTAAACTTCCCCTGGTTTGTGTGCGCGTGTTGGTGTGTCTGTGTGTGTGTGTGTGTGTGTGTGTGTGTCTGTCTGTGTGTTTAGATTTCATTGGTCACAGTGTCACAAAACTTTCTCAGCAAAGGATTATGAAAACTGTCATATCAAGGGAAAAAAATGTCAATACCGGTGTAAGGTTCCCGTGTGACAGCAGGGATGTGGGAGTCTGTATGCCAGTCTGTGCCGGTGCCTTTATGTATACATGTGGGCGTTCTATCCTTCTTACCTGCATTGTCTCTCTCTCTCTCTCTCTCTCCCCTTCTCTCCCTCTCACTCTCTCCTATCACTCCCCACCTCTCTTTAACCATGCAGCGAATTTATGTGGAGTATTACAGATAACTCGGGGTGGGAGGGAACGTGCAGTGCACTTATGTGGGTGTTTGAGAGGAACGGACGGGGGAGAGGGAGTAAGAGAAAAAGGGAGAGGTAGAGAAGGAGAGTGAGAAAGAGAGGGCGGGAGGCATGGATAGCGTGAGAGAGAAAGAGAAAAAAAAAATGTGTGCATAGCCATCTGTGCAGGTTATAGTGTTGTGCAGCAGCTATCTTGGGAGGGTAATCATGATGGGTGAGCAGCAGTGAGTACCAGACTGTGTGTGTGTGTGTGTGTGTGTGTGTGTGTGTGTCTGTGTGTGTGTGTGCTCTTTACAATCATACATGGGTTATGCTAAGTTTCATACGGCTGCATTATGACACCTATAACGTAGACACTCTCTTAAAATCAACAGGGATTATAATCAATTTTACCAGGTAACCTCTGTATTTTTGGTTCTATTATATAGCCCTTAAAGTTTGATATATTCATTGATAACTGTGTCTCTGTCCTTTTGCACAACGAAAGAAATAGAAGAGAGAAGGCAAGAGAGGGGGGGGGGGGGGGTGAGAAGAGAGAGAGCAACAGATAAGACAGAGCGCACTACAATATATTACTGCTGTTCAAACTGTTCACTATGCTGTTTCATTTAGACCTGTGTGTGTTCACGTCTGAGACTATGCTTTTTGCTGTTGAAATGTCTAAAATCTTCTCTGGGACGATGACCCGGACCTCCCTACTGTGGTTCGGCAGCTTCCTCTGGGCTGAGCTCCAAATGTTCTGAAATCCTAACAAGCTTGTCGGGGACGGCGCTCAGCCAATGAGTCTGGAAGTCCAAGCTGAGCAGTGTTAGCTGTTAAAATCTGTCCATTACGCTTTTTTCGACCAAGGATTTTGTCTGTGTACATGAAATAGCTAATTGTTCAAGAGGCATGCCACTTAATTAATCGGTCAGCTGCTTTAACCTTCATGCTTCAACATGAAGCTATTTGTGTATAGCCTACTATTCTACCTCCTTAGTGTGGCGATTTTTTTACATTAAAGATGATAAAGATCCCACGGCCTTTCTGTTTTCTGTGGCACATCTGTAGAGCAGAGGGAGGCTGGCATGAGGTAGATAAGGTAAATACACAGCCGTCTCAAATGTAGATTTCTGTGGTTTTAATCTATGGGAGTTGAGGAGTCGTTTCCAGCAACTCCCAGAGTCGGGAATCAACTCCAGAAATTTGGGAGAAATTTGGGAGTCGTGCACCACTAAGCTTGGATCTCATGCCCGGAGGCAGCGGCCCTCGTCTGGATCTCACCGCTAACTGGAGCCAAAGACTGAGTGCCCACTGTCTCTTCCCACAGGGGTAAAGGGATGTAATTGAAAAGATTGTTTCTAATTGTGTATATGTAATACTGATCAAATCTATCTCTATGTGTTTGTTTGGTTACAGTTGCTTGTGTGATCATGTAATTTTTGTATACCAAGTTATCTATAACAGCACTACTGATTGATCACATCAAATAACAAGCTGCCACTTGGCTGGCCAGTTAGTTAGGCTCTAATTATTCATATTTCTGACAAAAATTTAAATTTTATGCATATTTGGAGCAGTGACCTCCGCCAACAACAGCTTTATCTTTGTGCTGTATTTACTGGGAACACATAATGATAATAAACTGCATGGTTAAAAGGCAAGAGGCACTTTATCTGCAGCCTTGGTGAGTGGTAGCTGATAAAGGGGTTGCCCAGATGACTTGTTTTACAGTAAATGAGTAAAGGAGGGTGAAAATGTTAATGATGTGAAACATTATGCGAATGAGGAAAAAAATATTTCATCAGCAATTCATAGCAATTCCATATCAAATGTATTCGGAGCTGAAAAGTACAATTTTGGCTAAGAAAATGCAACCAAAATAATAATATAACATATAGTTTATAGAACTTTAGATATAGTCAATTCACAATGGCTTCTTGTGAAATGTATAGACTATCCTTTATTCCCTGGAGCATTTTTATTTAATATCCAGAACAATGTAAAGACAGAGCCTACATTCAAATAGTTTTTTAAGTGTATACTCTATGTATACTCATTTCAGTATTCAATAATGCTTATGTGAATTTGGTAGGTCACCTGCTTCCAGTGAATCCTAAAGCACAGCCTGTTTAGAATGTTAATGCTGTGTTCCAATCCATTTTGCTTCATGGCTGCATTAGAAAAATGGCTCTTTGGAATGCAGGGTTTAGGAGCTGATGGGGGGAGAAGGGATAGGGAAGAGAAGAGAGATAGAAAAGGAGGAACAGTGATGGATAAAGCAAGGAAGGGGAGACATGGGATGGAAGGGGGAGGGGGAAACAGATTGAGAGGGAAAGAGGGACCAAGACAAAGAAGAATACTAAAGAGGGGATGGAAAGGTGAAGGATGGAAGGAAGGTACGAGGGAAGAAAAAAGGGAACATAGAAGGAGAAGAAGATGTACAGACACAACAAAGTCTGAGGTTAAATGATAGAAATGTCGAAAGGAAAGAGGTGCAGAAGTGCTAATGGATGGAAGAGGCGAGAGGTGGGCTAGAGACCCTGCGATGGGCTGCACTTCTCCCACCAGCAGTGAGCAGATGTTGGGCCCACAGGCTCCTACCAGCATGCAGCCCCTAAAGCTGGCACTGTAACAGACACACTCCAGCACACATGCATACACACACATGCACGCATGTATGTGTGCAAACACACACACCAGAGAACAAAATCGTTTCTCTCCTGCTGTACTGTATAACGAGGTCACGGAGTCGGGTGAATGAGCACTGAAGTGACGATAGCAGTGTCAAACACTTTGAAGCGTTTTCATTCACACACAGTTGGTAACGGAGTTCTAGGACATTGTTGTGTTTTTAAAGGTGCTACGTACGTGTAGCATTTTGTGTATCTTAAAATGAAGATCACATTTCCCATAAACCCCGTTGCTTCCTGCTGTAAATAGGCTGTCGCTACTTGTTCCCTTGCCTTCCCCTCCTGGTGTGCATTTGTTTTGAACAGCAAGAAGAAGGATAAGAGCCAATAATAGCCCTTGGCAACAGTGAATATGCTTTCAGATGAGGTAAGCCAATGCCAAACTATAGTTACAATACTCGAATTGGAATAAAGTTCAATATCACTTGCAAAGTAAAAACTCCTGTTTTGTGCAATGATGCAATCTGTGCCATAAAGCAATAAAGCTGTTTTCTTGCGCAATCCAATCCAGTGGAACACAATGTAAGATGCAGTTTAGAGGCCGGTAGAGGTTGACTATCTACTTGATGATGGTCTCATTTGTTTACTGTGATTCTACTAATGTTTCAGAATGTAGGTGGAATTGTTTTATTGATGTTAAAACACGCAATACGTTTAATAAAATTAGAGTTTAAAAAATGATTGCACGAATGTCATACAGCACAGCATCTGCTACCGCAATATCCAGAAGAGCACGATGGCAAAAGTTGACATACAAGAGCGTGCGCACGCACAAACACACACACGCGCGCGTGCACAGAGTGACAGCAGGGGCGCTGGGTCGATGAACATGTGGCAGCAGATGAGAGACCACAAGAGCATGTGATAAATATTTGAAGCTTAGCGCAGCAGATCTGTGAGCCATCAATCAATCTGCACATCTCACGGTGATGTTTGTGTGTCTGTTTGTGTGTGTGTGTGCACGTGAGTGTGTGTGTGTGTGTGTGTGTGTGTGTGTGTACATGCACATGTGCGATGTCTGTGAGAGATAAAGACAGTTTGCAAATTTGTGCACATGCATGCATGTTTCTGCGTGTGTAGGTTTGATGTTGACGATGTTTGTGGTGTGTCATTCACTGACAGTAAACTTTGCCTGGGAGATTCAATATATTTGAAAGACTTCACTTCTTCTACTTGCTTTCTGTAGGCTTGGAAAGGAATACTTCCGAGAAGTCTTGGAGTCTTTGTGTTCCTACACCAGCTGAGTGAACCCAACGTGTTCAGGTCCACTTTCTGGCATTGCAGATCTTCACAGGCGGGTCAACAATGCCCTCAGGTCAACAGGTCGCATCGCTCGATTACTGTTGCTGTATCGGATGTTTTGTGTAAGTGGCTCCCCTAAGGCTATTGTCCACCTACACTAGCTCATTACAGACACAAGCAGAAAAAGGTGATCCACATTCACAGCAGCAACAATGGCAACAACGGTTATTTCGTAACCGTCGCCGTATGAAAAGACGGGCAGTGGAGCCGTCACAGTGGAGCAGTGTTTATGTTCACCTATCCAGAGAGGAAAACAAAGGAGCTTAAGTATGACAAAGATGATTGGTTAAGGAGAATCAAGACATGTTGCATAGCATGTCGCACAGGTATAGTTGGCGGTCGACCCAACTATCTTGCTAGGAAATTTTGTTTGGTCTGCTGCCCAGCGGTCTGGATGGAAGGACATGGCTATAGAAAAGGGCCCGATTCCTCCGTAGTGCTATTCAGCCCAGCCTGGCAAGAAGGATATAACGGGGCGACTATTGGTATTCGGCCCAGGAGTCTGACTTCAGGGTATCGGTACTCAGCCCAGCAGTCCGCTATCTCTGACCTGATGAGCTGAGACGGCTGTCTGTCCGGATGAGAGCTGGAATCCTTTGGGTTGAATTTGTTCCGACGACGATGCATTCCCCAGATTATCTTCCTGAGCCAGGCCCTATGATGGAATCAGCAGACATAGATGAGGCACAACGTCTGCGTGTGTGTGTGTGTGTGTGTGTGTGTGTGTGCGCATGCCCTGAAGATAGAAACGTGGACGCTCACATATTCCTCCTGCTGTTGCTGTGTCTTGCAACTTTGGTTGTTTTCTTTTTGTTCTTCAACTCTGTTTTTTTCTCTCATTCTTGCATTTTCCCAAAGATAGACTTGACTTGTGGTGGCAAGGAATAGACTAGAATAGAAATCACATACAGCACGGAATAATTCAAATCCATTCTTTATTGTCCTATATGGGAAATTTGGCTTGCAGACAGGATGCAAAAGGCAAATAATAAATCAGAAACATAAGAAACACTTCATAAAACCAGAGAGGGAGTAGAAAGGTGAATAACTTACAAAATAATCACTGATCAGTGTAAAATATTCGTTTTAATATCACCACTATAAGCTTCATTATTACATGTACAGATAAAGCAAATGAATTTCAGAGGTGATGAATGAATCCCTAGTTCTTTTAGTTCTTTAAATCCAGTCTAATATACAATACCTCTAGGTTTCTGTCTGTTTCATGGCAGTAAGCTTCTGTAAGATTATACAGTAAAGATAAAAATCGAGGATCTTGGGAACTGGCAAAGGCCACAGCAGCAGGCTGACGTACCGATCGAGGCAACCTGGAGGCATTTATTGCTGGAGGTCACAAGCAAGCAATGTCTATATTGCTTTCTATGAATACCACTACAATTCTCTTGCTAAACAGAAGTCCCTTCCCTTTCTCCAACCAGTCCTCCCCCCACACAGACTCCTGCTAGTACTGGATGTTTCAATATTTTCAAATGCCACATCATGTATGCTATTGTTCGTCAAGGCCATGTGAATTTCAGCAGAAGCCAGCCCCGCCTGTTAGGTGGTTCTAAGCCCAGAAAGCAAACATCATCAGTGTCATAATGCTGATAACCTGTTTTGAGAGAAATACTAACGTAATGCTCTTGTCCTTTCCAGAATGAGTCTCTCTTTTTCCTGTTGTAGCATTCTTTTTGTACAAATCAGCCATTGTCATTTGTCCTTGAGAGTCTCTTAGTGAAACATCTGAGAGATCAACTCCCACATATCGTCCCTCGACATACAGCTGTAGCATTTGTACAAAGCGATCCTCAATCAAAGGATGAGATACCCTTGCAGATCTGAGGGTTAGGAGTGTGTGTGTGTGTGTGTGTGTGAGAGAGAGAGAGAGAAAGTGTGTACGTGTGTGTATATGTGTATGAGGGGTAATTGAAGCGCTTCATCCCTGAGATTTGATAAGGGGACTAATGGCGCATGTGGTTGCCGTGGAAACCTTTGTTTGAACATAACAGTACAAGGATCTTCATTCCTCTACATAACCCCCCCCCCTCTCCCTCTCTCTCTCTCTCTCTCTCTCTCCCTCTATGAGAGCATACTTCTCGCATCAGTGACTTGAAAGAGGAGGCAGAGACATAATGAAGAGTCCTTGGATGCCACAGCAAACAGCCAGCTTCATATTCCTTTTAATGCCTGTAAGGGTTGAATATCTGCCAATACATCAAGTGGTAGTGTCAGGATATTTGAGTTTGGCTAAATAGTGGGAGGGTGTTCAGAACGTGCACAGAAAGTTACACTTCATGCAAGCACACACAAATATGGAGGCAAGCCCTCAGCACGCACACACACACACACACAGACACACACGCGCGTGCACGTACACACCTCCCAGGTGTCTGGCGTTCATGCTGCGAGCATGTTGGTAAATTGTTAATAATGTGAGTTGCAATGCAGCTTATACATTTCAATGGTTCTTAAATTACATTTTAAATTTAGATGAGGTGTTTTCAATCAGCTGACAAATGTGTTGTCCTGTTCACTGAGGGAACGCTGAGGGTATCTGGTTCCTCCTTAGGCGGTTCAGGGAGGACCAACCAGCCAATCGAAACGCATCGTACTTCATTCTTGCACACCACACCCATTAAAATAGTTTCTTACTCAATTGCTCTGCATGTCAGCTTTTGGTAATGAGATGCCGTTTTTGACAGGTGACGGATAGAGAGAGAGAGAGAGCGAGAGAGTGTGTGTGTGTGTGTCTAGGTGTGTGTGTGTGTTACGTTAAATTTGTGGGCTGTGAAAATTAATTCAATTAGGCACATCCATTATTGCAGGTAATCATGCTAGCAGGAATTTAATCAAATTGAATGTTTGATGATGCTTCTGCAATTTCTTCTGTAAACTCCAACATTTACACAGCCCCTTCTCACACAAAACATCCGCTGGTTATTGTCAATAGTCTACTGTACCGACCCAGCTCACCCACAGATTCTATGCAAATACCTGTGATCTATGCAAATGATGCAGGTACATGCAGGACAGAGATATGCACCTGTAATGTTTGCTCCCGATATTCAACACACACACTTCACCACCAATGCACCACCCGAACTACTGATCCGAACACTTTGTTTAAGGAATTTTGTGTAGGCGCGCAGTAGTCTTGCTTTCACTGATTTATGTGAGCTAACTATAGCTCAAATAAATCTCCTGAAAGCTGACTGTAGTTTGAGATCAAGAGTAGCAGCCAGTGCTGCATATAGAAGGAGCTCTCATTACATTCCCTATAAAAATTACATACCAACATACTTCATTCTGCTCACTCTCTACTTTTTTATCCACCCTTCTCCGAGATCTGCACACTCCTTCACAACTTCCAGTACAGGTGATCTTAAGACCTGAAAATAGCAAAATAGTAGCATAAACTTGAACGTGACCTACCAACCTTGCACATTAGTCTCAATCTTCATTCCACATCAGTAACTAAGCACAGTTCTCCTCCACAGGGTGTGGAAGAGTGAAAGAGGCATGGCATTTGGTTGTGGAGAGAGAGAGAGAGAGAGAGAGAGAGAGAGAGAGAGAGAGAGAGCGAGAGACAGAAAGAAAGAAAGAAGTCTCACTGGTCAAATTTACCTCACAAGGTGTCTCTGAGCCTTGACGTAGCCATAGCAACTGGCGCCCAGCATCTCCTGGAGGGAATGAGAAAAGGATTCATGATTCATATCCAAACAACAACAGCCTGAGAATCCAAATATACTGAGGTAAACTGCCACCCCCAGACAGTCAAACCGACAGCTGTGAGGAGGTGGGGCCAAGCACAAAACAAACAAACAAAAAGAAGCACTCACTCTCGTCCCCCATCCGTCTCATCCCAACCACATCACTTTAGATCATTAGTGATCGTTGTTTTTTTATTAGCCTCTTGATCTCATGACCTCAGCCATGTTGATTCTTACATATTTTGCTGTTTCTACTGTCGAACTGTATGATGGTGAGAAGCAATAACTTTCAAATGCTAACTGGCATAAAGAAAGACTGGCAGCTTTGCTGGTGTGTCAGCTGTACCCCGCAAACACATGCCAGGCCTGACTCAGTTCACTTTTAAATTAATTAATTCAGGAAACTGATTTTTAAAGAAATACATAAATAAATTAAAAAAAACTTGAGCAGGTTCATATCCAGAAATAATTGAGGATGAATTCTATACCATTAATAGGCAATATGTATGGACCCACCCTCCAAAAGAATCAAAGTCAACAAGATCATGAGCCTTAGTTTTATGTTCATTGTGCAAAAGAGTCCAAAATGCAGCGTGGATGTTTTACTCTACTATCAGGCTTGCATCAGTGCACCTTCTTTCCAAAGCAAGGGAACTATGCAGAGTTGAATTGCCTCATGGGTACAGCATCAGTTCTCACGTGAATTCCATTTTCTAGTTTTATTTCAACTGAATTAAAAGTCAATGGAACCCCAGCCGTCACATTCACTCTTGTCTGAACACATACGACAAACCATAATCCAGAAGGAATACCCACATTTTCAGACTCCACAAAAACTCCACTAAACAGCACATTCACTGCCGATGAAAACACAATAAGCAAGGCAGGAATAGTCTCGAACCATATTAGCGGAGCTGAGAATACAGTTCTGAATCACAATAACCAAGATTGGGATCTCTTGATTATCAAAAGTCCTCCTTCTTGCTCTCATGCTGCAGTCCACTCCTGTTTGCCACATCTCACCTACTCAAGCAACCGGTAGCAATCAAGGTTCCGCCTGCTGAGCCCACTATAAGGCAGCTGTACCTCATTACCAATCAGGAGAAAATGGGGAGAGGGGGCCTCTGGGACTGGGAGACCCCAGTTTGTACTGCAGAGCCATGTGGAGATTAAGCATTGTGGATCCTTCCTTTCTCCCTTTGTCTCATGTTTTCTGTCCAACTATCTGTCTGTCCTTCCTGCCTTCCTTCTTTCGCTGCTTTGCTGCTTGGTTGCTTGGTTGCTTGGTTGCTTTGTTCCCTCTTAACTTTCCTTCCTTCCTTCCTTCCTTCCTTCCTTCAGATCACATCACCTCGATTTTAGCACCCTTACCTGGTAGTTTAAGAACTGACTAAGATTTTGCAGTTCACTTTTAAAGGATAACAGTGGTGTAATTTTTGTTTTTTTCTATTGCCATTATCACCCAGGAAAAGTCTAAATGATGTACAGTATTTGTCCCAGTCAGAAGCTACCACTGTCTGTTCTACTGCAGATTTGCCTTACCTCCCAGTTGTTTTCAAAAAAATACATGAAAAACAGAGACATATACTTCTGCCTTGACTAACTTAATACATTGTGTTGAACATCTCGCCGATATGAGCAGGATCACAGCCTGAGGTCCACATGCAGGTTCCTATTGTCTGTTTCAAAACCTTGATTAAAAAGCATAGGTTCACTAAATCTGCATCATCTTTTAAATCACTTATTGAAACTAATTTTATAGGGTTGCTTATATATGATGAGTTTGTTCCTGTTGGACATCCATTTGAAAATGCAACAGAAAGTATTTACAAAAGGAAAGATACCCCATTTGACAGATCATGAAAGAACAGCAATAGCAGCTACTGCCCTGGGCACAGCTTGCCTCCTCCTGCCCTCGTTGTAGAAAGTTATTTTTCTATCCAATGGAATATACCATTTCAGTTGCAATAATCAGTTAACTCTATACAGGACTTAAAAACATTGTGTTACCATCTACAATTTATATTACATTTTAATAACACATGTAATTACCTATAGTATTGGATGAAAGTGTTGTTTAAATATGATAAATAGTTGTAATTCCACAACATTACGAGACTGAGATATGTTCCCGTAGAGAGCACATGCATGAGGTGGTAAAGGTGTAGCCAGCCCAGATGCATTGGCTCCACTTAGCACCCAGCAGAAACCATGAAACTGCAAAAGAGAACTGTGTAAAAAGACAGCAAACACAAGACAGCATCATTCGCTTCTCATTTCCTTGTGGCAAGATAAGTAGAATAAAAATATCCTAAAGAAAAAAAGAAACTTAAGAAGAGTAATCTGACAGTGCCATTGTGTCTGTTCTTATAAAATACAGAAATAGTGCAGAAAATTGTGGATCATGTACTGATCAAACCAGAATAGCTAGTGGTGTGTGCGCTGCAGTTCTCACAGCTTTGGCGTGGCCGGTCCATTAGCTGCTGGAAGGTTGCAGGTGCACCATGAAGGCTGAAGGACATTGGTGCAGGTGCAGGACCTTGTAAGTCGGATCACAGTGAATGGGTGGAGGAGGAGAAGTACTTTCTGACCTGGTTCAAACTCCCATTGGCAAGCATACTGGTCACACCAGGTTTTCTGGGGCTTCTGGGCTTCCTAAAGGTTGTGGTTGTCATCCCTCACTACTGCTCCAGGCAGTCCCGCATCTGAAGGACATGGATAACCCCTAGTGCATCAGAAGCAACAGCAGTCTCCTCCGTTTGAGCAAGTGCAATGCTCCCTGCACTGGACAGCCATAGAAGTTCAAAATGTGAGATGCCTGTTGACGCCTGAGGCACTTCCCTGCAGCAAGAAAACCACTGGTCCCAATCTTTTCCTGCATTGAACACAAACGTCATGAGCATTTGTTTAATGGTGTGATTAAACCTCTCAACCAGGCCGTCAGTTTCAGGCTTGTAAAGGCTTGTCTTGGATCTCCTCAGGCATACCTACACAAGAAAAGAGATGGACAAGGACACTGATCAGCTTTGGGGTGATATAAGAGAGCAAAGAAGGAATGCTTCAGGAAAACGAGTATGTACTGGTACCCTGAACTACTTTTCTCCAATAGCCACATTATACATCATAATGCATCTAAATGGGATGGTGATTATAGACATGGACTACCGAGGAGGATAGAATAGGATAGGATAGGATATTGTCCTCAAGACAAATTTCTTTTCACAGTCAGGTGCAGCAAATACATGTACAGATAAGACAATATAAGACAACATTCCATACATGCACAGACCACAGAAATACAAACAAGTTACAAAGATACAGACATTTCGAAAATTTCAGACTCATGGAGAGCACTGTTTTTTGGCACTCAGGACATGCACTCTGTCATATATTTGCACATTGGTGTACATGGAAGGCCAATGAGCACTGAGCACCTAATCTTAGGTAGGTTTTATGCTGCCCAAGGTGTCCTGCCCATGTGATAGCATGTGCAAAATGGAGTACTAGTACTGGTCTGCAGCTACATTTTTTGCACCACCAAACCTTTGTTGTTTGACTCTTACCTCAATTTGTGGGAAAGAGGTTGTAATTAGTTAGAATTTGGTTGTAATTGCTGAACCCCCTGACTATTACATCTGGTTTTCCCCAACTAATTCCTTGTCATACAAATAATAGAAGGGTGTGACTCTTGGAGGGTAACAATGTCATGTGGCACATCACATTTAACACTCAACCCAGAAATCTTATCAACAGGCAAATCATCAACAGGTACATCAACATAGTCAAGGGAACCTGCATCTTTCTCAAGGCACCATTACTGACATAACTTTTCGAGCCCCTTGGTGCCACCCTCGCAAAGACTATTGCAGAAGCCAGGCAGAGGTTGTAAACCAGACTCTGCTTTGGCTTGGGAGTGGGTCATCACAAAAAAAGAAACAGCAGATTCAGGCACTAGCTTGGCAGGAATTTGGCTTTTGCCCTTCCCCAGCAGTTCATGTAGCATAGGCAAATCTCTCCCCAAAAGCATCTACACTGATAGGTTCTGCAATACCCCCACTTTCAACAGCCACATCTGGTCATCCAACTCAATAGTAAGCTCTGCCTAAGGCTCACATACAATTTCCATGGACAGACTGAACCACTGTCTGGTGGCTGTAGTCAACGCCACAAGTAGAAGCATGACTCTTAATGACATGGAGCGACCAGAATCAAGGAGAGCAATTGGTTTACCATTAACTCTAACAAATATCAGTGTGGACTCCCCCTCCCTATCATTTGCCGGTTTCCATGACAATCATCACAGTAACTACAGTCTCCTTCTCGAGGCATATAATAAACCTGACAGTTTTGACTTCTTGAGTGAACACACTGAACCCTTGTGACCTGGCCTCTGGTAGTGGTAAAAGCCCCTGGAACCTGATAAAGTTGCTGACTGCCCCTTGCCCTCTTTCCTTCACATTTCGTCTTATTTCCTTGTAGCTAGATAAGTAGAATAACAAATATGTAGTCTGACAGTACTCTTGTGTCTGTCCTTCTTACAACATACAGCAATATTGTGGAAAAACTGTGGATTATGTACTGGTCGAACCAGAATAGGCATTGGGGTACATGCACTCACTACAATGACAGAGGGAGAAGGCAGGGCAATGTTCGTGTGTGGATGCATGGATGCGAGAGTGTGTAAGGAGTGTGTTTACTAAGTGCTGCCCATGGCCAGTGATAGCTTATCCGTCACAGTGACTTAGAGCATGGTGAAATAGCAGAAGGGGCAGTAGAGGAGGCATTATGATGCTTTTATATAGGAGGAGCAGTAGGTGGGGTGCAACAGAGAGTGCCTTTAATTTCCGGGAGGTGGAGAGCTTCTGCTGGCAGCATTTATGGATTGTGATTGTATGTTCAAAGCTGAGTTTATTGTTAGTATTTGAAGCTCTCCACCATCTCAGCTGCCCTGCCATTGAAGAGCAGTTAAGTGCCCATCAATTTGTCTTGGGAATGTTCAGGTGCAGATAGTTGGAGTGCTGAAAGGCTGTCACATAGTAGTTGTTCTTCAAGAGTGTGAGTATGGCCATGTCATGGTGTCAGAGGAGGAGCTGAGACAGTAATTTGTGTATGTGGTATACAGTAAAGGCTCAGGGCACATCAATGTACATGATGGAGGGTGATGTTTTAGTGCCTACCCTTGACTTGAGGTCTATCAGTGAGAAAACCGTCAGTGAGAAAACTGTGCACCCAATGGATCAGTAGAGTTTCCTGATCATCTGGTGACAGTGGATGGTACTAATGGCGGAGTGGATGTCAGTGAAGAGAATTCTGGCATAGCGGCCTGGGGACTCCAAGTGTTGCAGGAGGGTATGGAGGAGACAAGCTGTACAGCATCCTCCATCTCTGGCTTTTTCTAGGCGCTTGGTGATTGGAGTGAGTGCTACTTGCTGGTAGTGATTGGCTCAGAGGGGTGGGGATTCTTGACTACTGGTATGATGGTGGATGTTTCTCAGAGAACGGTTAGCAGTCCTGAGTGATTCACAGAAGATGGAGTAGAAGACCAGGGAGAGCTCTAAAGCAGAGGTCTTGCATGCCATTCGGCCCTGGGGACTTGCCAGGTTTACACCTGCTCAGCTGCAGGCGGACATTCTCCTCTGTGAAGGGGGCAAGATGTGATGGCCCCGGGACGGGTAGGGACCTTAGGAGACTGTCACAGTCATCAGAGAAGCTGCGAGTGTCACACTGTGCATAAAAGTCCTTCAGAGTCACCTTTTTTCAGAAGGTGACTCTTGCCAAAGATCTGAACAACTTTCTTTTGCCAAAGATCAAAGAAGGCAAGAGTCACCTTCTGTCACCTTCTGAAAAGCCTGTTTGGTATAAGATTACTCCTTCCTTCCTTCCTTACTTCCTTCCTTCCTTCCTTCCTTTGCTGCCATCCTTATATCATCATTTCAAAAAAGAGATGCTTTGAGTATCCAAGCCTTGCTACAGTTCATGACAGTTCACAATACAACTATTCATATGCACTGTTCTTCCGCTTGTGCGACCTGGATCAATTATTCATTGAAAGTGTTTCATTTACTTTTAACCTTTGCTTTAGTGTGGAGTTCAAGATAGGTGGGATTTACACTTTTGGTATCTAATTGGTTCTTTTGCTAGACAAACTCAATCAATTTGAGAGAAATAATTGAATCAATTTCAGATAGTCGTTTGACACGGGGCTGGCCTACTGTACTAGCTCTATACAGCAGCACACCGGCAATACGCCAGTGTCTATCTGTCATATACACTAGTGACTAGCCCTCTCCCCCCCAGCCGTCCCAGCGATCGTCTAAATGTCAGTGTTTTCCGTGCTCCTAATGTGTTCCTAAAATAGCACCTCCATTGCTGAGCCTCCGTGAAAAGGCGCGCTCCAGAAAAGGCATAGTGGGTCTGACTCACAGCAGAGGCAGCAGAAACACCATGCCATCCCAAAGCCAATTAAACATGCATGGGGGCGGATGTGACCTCAAAAAAAGCCAGTGGATGGCTGGCCACTCTCCCCCCCCACTCTCTCTCTTTCTCTCTCTCCTTCGCTCTCTCTCTCTCTCTTTCTCTCTCTCTCTCTCTCTCTCTCTCCCCCTCTCTCAGACCTTTCTTTTTCCCTTTTTGCCAATTAGAGTGAATTATTCAGGGTGGCCTGTGTGTACCTGTTAAGTGTTTTTCTTCCAATGAGCACTCTTACGGAAAATTGAGGTGAGGAGAGGATGAGCAAGAGTGCATATGTTGTAGCACACAGGCTGGGCAGTGCAAGCAGATGAGTTGGCATAGGCATGGTCATGCATACACACACACACAGACACACACACACACACACACACACGCACACACACACCCAGACATGTACACACACACACACACACACAAACACACTCGCACACACACACACATAAACAGACACACAAAGACACACACAGACTATGGATGCACGCACACACACACACACACACACACACACAGGTCAGTGGAGGGCCCCCTGTGCATTTCAATGTGTTTCCAGAGGTCAGGGCAAGGCTAGCCATTCAGAAGCTAATATAATGTGGCTTAGAGGAAGACTAATTAACTTTCTCTAACAGCCAGCGTGTGCATGCTTCTAATCAACCAAGGGATGGCCATAGAATGATGGATGGAATTCCTAAGCAATCCAATTAAAATTGTGAAATTTAATACAATAAATTCCAGTGACAGCGCGAGAATTCTAGAATGCGAGGTCATGTGTTCCATTCCATTCCACCTGAACCTAAAGCAGATTCCAGAATGGCAGGGGAATGCCTCTGGAGGCAGATAGTGCTTGGCCATGCAGAAGAAGGAAATGGGATGGAAATCTTGAAAATGTCATACTGTATATGGATAGGCTGATTTTCAGCATTTAATCAAATTCAAAACTCCGCTTTAAATGTCATAGTTGCCTTAATTAACTGGGACCACAATGTAATATCAATTCCACAACTGGGACTGCTTGTTTCCGTGCCATTCATTCGCATTCATTGCTAATACTGTGGGTTCTAGCGGCATGCCAGGTTCCATCTATCAGCAAGTATTTAAGTGCAGAGTTGCTGGTATAGTCTGAATGGTGGAGCTCGCCCTGAGCCTGGAGGAGCTGCTGGGACAAGAGACCACACAGCTCAGCTATAAAACAAATAAACATCTGCCAGACATGTATCCTTTCTCTTTGTTCCCGATAAACAGAGTGAAAATGTATTATCTAACAATGATAACCGAGTGGAAATTTTAGATGAAACAACTTCCAAGTGCTCTTGAATGTATCTTCTGCTCTATGACATCCTGGTTTGGGTGATTTGAATTTTCATAGTCTGAGGAACGTGATAGAACATTTCTGCCATAGTTCAGTTCTTCAACAACTCAGAAGTCATTTATTCTATGGGTGGCTTTCCTGGATGGATTCAGTATTGTGCAACTCTTGTACCATTTAGATTTGAGTAGTCGCTGCACAGAAGTTGCTACATTTAGATCCCCGTAGCTTACTACCATCATTAATAAAACATATAATGCAAACAGATTGATTCCCTTTACTTTCTACTGCTGCTCATCCTCGCAGTCCTCTGCCTTTGGTCTGTGAGCTGAGTATAAGGGACATGTCTCCATGTAAGACACACTGAATGCCTTCCCTTGAAGGAGGGAAACAGAGGGAGCGGGAAGATAACACAGCCAGGCAGCACTAACCGATCAGAGCACTCCAGCAGAGATATGACCCACATAGACCAACGCTCGTTTAATCAGCCTGCTACTGGCAGCATGGCAGAGAAAGAGAGAGAGAGGGAGAGAGGGAGGGACAGTGGGAGGGTGAGAGTTAGGAGGCTCCAGTTAGTTTAAAAAAAAAAAAGAAGCTAAAAAGCATTTTTAAAAATGGTATTTCTTTCCACGCTTCTTTTGATTCCCTTCCTCACGGCGTCACTCCTTTTTTTCTGCCTCCTTTATATTGGTCTCCCTACCTTTTTTCATTATTTTCCAACTCCCCTCACTCCATTATTTTCTTTTCTTTACTTAAAGTGAATCTATGATCAAAGCGGATAAAGAGACTGTGAAAGTTCTCAATAACACCCAGACACTAAATTGAGTTTATCCCCAACTGAGTGAAGAAAAACGTTTGTGGCAGTATTGTCACAAATCAAAGGGCACATGGCAATTTCATGAGGCCAAAGCCACATTCTTTCTTTTCTTTTTCTTACAGTATTTACTTTTGGACAAGAAAAAAGCGCTACTACACATACTGCAAGTTCACTTCCTTTTTTTCTGTTTTTTCTTCTAAATAATATTCCAAATCAGTAGATTATATATCTAAAATGTATGATTTTTAGACTGGATTATGAAAATGGTTCCAAGTGAATGGAAAAAAACATCTCACCCTCAGTGGTAACTATGTTTCCCTACTGATGTCCATGATTTAATTCATGAACTCTGAATGTGGCATGCCAGAGAATGAAAAAGATAAGTTACCTCATGTAGGTAAATTGCTGCCTCTCTATATAACCTACGGTATATATAATAATAATTGCGGCAATTTACTGACATCACATGGGGGCATTTACATCATCTTGTAAAAGTATGAGCTGCATAGAAATTTGGAAAAGGTGGAATTTCACAAAGTATAAATGCATGTAGCAAAACATCATGGTGGAATGCATATGTATACAAATTAAATGGTCAGAAGTGCATATTTGAAATGAAAACACAGCTGTGTAACCCTGTGTTTGTATTTAATTTCAAATGTGATAATTGATGAGTCAAGAGGCGGAAAACCGCAAAGCTATGTCAGTAATTTATTTGTTGGCAAACAACTTTCACTGTTACAACAAATATTAGTTATGAGATCATTCAACTTGGAACCCATACAAAAAGAATAAATAATTATCAATAATATTGTAATAATAATCATCATGATCGTAATAATTTAAAAAAACAAAAAAAAAAAAACTCAGTGCCACTTTTTCTACTCCTGCCTGAAACCAGCTTCCTTCCCTCCAAGCTTGTTTTGCTCTCTTTAAACCAATAAACAGATAAATAAATAATTTCTCTCTTGGGGACATGGAGGGGGCTTGTGGGATACATGTGCAAGCTACACTTCATATACTTATGAAATCTCCCCCTAAATAAGTAAACATTGGCTTTCCACATTGGACAGTGCTGCTGTGTGCAGAGTTTTCACATCTTCAATACACATAATGTGGTGTAATCATGGCATTTCACAGGTGAGACCCACCCTTTTCAAATAGTGGCGATTCCTTTTTTTTTTTTAGTTCTGAGAATGGAATTTCTAACATTGTAATTCTCAGCATTCTGTTCTGTACAATAGAGTCTGAACCAGCAAGGCTAGGTAATGTCAATTGGTAGACTATTTGGCAATAGACAGGGTATGCTGCATATATACTAGCCTTGTGTTACTCCAAATATCTGGTAGCTTTGTATTTTTTTATTTCTTTTTTTGACCCAAGCTCTTCCTTGTGCCTGAAGGAAGGAAATGCTATATTCAAGAACCGATGAGATGAGACCCACTTCCAGGAATGACGAAAACATAATATCTCCATAGTAACCGTCTGTCTGCGAGACATTCGTCCTTGATAACTTTGCCATATATCATTTTCCCTTTAGTTTTAAATCTACACAGTGGTAAAAAATATATAGTAACAATTGATTTTCAAAATATAAGTGACAGTGGTGTTGCTATAAAAGGACCAGAATGAAATGTGTGTAGGGTATATACTGGTATTAATTAAGTGGTGCGTACTGTCTCTGTATTTAAGAAAGAGTGAAATGAGAGATTGTACCTTGCTTGTTCTGTAGTCTACATGTGACCAGTAGAACGGATCATGACATTTCAGAACAGTTCCACAGACAAGAGGTTTGCAACAAAAACAAAAAACCCAAAGAAAACAAAACAAAAAATTACTTGGTCATATGCAACATTTGTATTTGTATTCTGTACAATACATAGAAATTGTTTGTGATTACTTCATAGTCCTTTGATAACTGAAAACTGTTACAGAAGAAAGAAGAAGAAACATAACCCATTCTTTTTTTTTTTTTTTTAATTCAGTCTGTTTAATATGATCTTCCTTCTTTGTTTTCAGTGAAATACACAGTAGCCGCAGTCACTACAACTTGCAGGAATGTTACACCAGCCCAGACACAAGTCCAGTTTAGCAGATACGAACAGGAAGAAATTCAGAACATCAGCGTGATATGGTTATAGTTCGGTTGCCCAGTAAAACTGTTTTTTGGGATGATCGGTTGTGAGGGGGCATATTATCATACATACTCCACTTGATTGGCAGGTAGTGGGGCGGGGCCTTGTCGGGGCCAGTTCATGTCGAGAACTCCAGGGTTTAACGTCCTGTGGTACCCTTTTGGAGAGGAAGAAACATCATCCTTGTGAATGTCTTTAACAGTGAGACAGACAGACAGACAGACAGACAGACAGACAGACATATAGACAGACAGACAGACAGAGCTCCTTTAACCAGGGCTGAGGGCCAGGCCTCTGTAGTGGTAGTAGTGGAGACTATATGCTATGATCTGCTAGAGGTCCATATTGGGGAACTTGTGGGGCTACGGTCAATCCAAGAATCCAGATTAAAGTAACAAGTGGGGTAAAATTACAGAATCCCTCCCCCCTTCCTTCCCTTTTCAGGTGAACAGTTCCGTTCCGGATTGATATTCACATAAAATCTCTCAGAACCGCCCTTTCAGTCTGCACCATTTATGACAATACATCTGATCACCCTGCTTTCATCTGACCAGTGATACCTCATCCATATTGTCATGAACCATAGAGAATATCAAACACAGTACATCAATCCAGGGGCGGGCCAGCTCAGTCTGTCAGTCAACAACACAGAACCATTTTCATTGGAGGGTTGGAAGTGCGAGGGTGGGCCGGGGAGGGATAGAAGTCTCCTGATTGGCTCTATAGACTGGTGACCAGGTGGGAGGGATCTACGGGCGGCTCCTCGGGCGACGAATCGGAATCCTCCTTGTTGGCGGGCACCATGTATCCGTCGCTGCCGCCCCGGCCCATGTGGTAGTAGCTCTGCAGCTCGTGGAGGTGGTTCCTGGAGCCCAGGTTGGGCATGCTCTTATAATAGACGTCGTCCAGCTCCGGGGCGGTGGCGCTCTTGCAGGGCTGCAGCTCCCCGGAGCTGTCCTCCTCGCCGTCCGTCAAGCCGTTCATCTGCCCGTCCGGGAGGTCCGTCAGCACCGGCATGCTGGTGTAGAGCGAGTCTCTGTGGTTGGGCGAGTGCGCGTGCTCGTCGGTGTGCTCGTTGGTCAGCAGGGGGAAGAAGCTCTCGCTGGTCTCCTGGGGGATGCGGCGCGGCCGGGAGAAGCTGTGGGGCGGGGGCGGCGGCGGGGGGTGGCTGTCCGGCGGCGGGGGCCGCGGCGGCAGGAGCGGGGCGTTGGACTCCTCCCGGATGATCTCCAGACCCAGGTTCTCCTCGTGCGGGAAGGCGGTGGGGTTGTCCAGCACCATGGGGCTGTTGTCCTCTTTACTGCTGCCCACGCCGCCGCTGACACCGCTGCTGCTGCTGCTGCTGCTGCCGCCCACCATGCCGCCTGAAAGGAACATAATGGAAATAAGGCTTAGGGCGAGTGGCGTCTAGAGAGATCAATGGTCAGCAAATAATTTCAGTCAATGAACCAACAAATGAAAGAAGTCGTCACCTCCATTGGCCATGCTGCTGTTGACCAGCTTGTTCATCAGGTTGTGGTTGCGCTCGGTGGTGGACCTCTCGTGGTTGTTGAGGTAGGACGGGATGTAGTTGGAGGTCAGCTCCTTCAGGATCTTCTTCTCCAGGGTGGTCTCCTTGTGGTTGCCGTGGGTGCCGTAGCCCCCGCTGCGGTCCAGGATCTGGACGCAGTCGCTCAGGTACTCGCTGCTGGCCATGCTGTAGTTGTTGGCATGGTTACCGTTGAGAGGAAGCGTATCCATGACGCTGGAGTCTCTTGCGTTGTTCAGGATGCCCTCTGAGAAACAAATCATTTTTAAAAAGTCCTAATTATTACTATTCTTAAATAAACCATTTAGGAAAATTGGATTTCTCAGAATGAAGATTTTAATTATTGCTTAATATCATGGAGAGTGTATGTGGATAGAGGATTAAAAAGTAGTTATGATAATTTCCTTGGAAGGAAAAATGCTTCAAGCATCAATAACTTATTTCAAGGGAAACCTCAGAAAAAAAACCTTTCTTTTCTCAATTACTGCCAGCGCTACAGCAATACAAAGTTGCCAAATGAGATATCAAGTGAGACTTACTCTTACAAAATGACTGATCGCAAACAAACAGATTGTAGTACTTTTTCAGGGTAAACCTACTGTTCCTAAATTGAACTCAATTGATGACAAAAACATATATATATTTTTTTTTGCAGATTGGAAACTACATTTCAGAGATATGCAGTGATAACAATTTGTTTTTCAAAATAGATATATTGATTTTTAGAAACATTTTCTAGGAATGGATGTTCTAAATCTATGTGACAAACTGACCACTAAAGACAGCTGTATTTCATGGAACAACTAATGATGTGGGGAGGCTCTATGGCATGGCTGAAAAACTATCGTTTGGCTATAGATTGGACAATATTTGGCAGAGCGCTTTGGTGGCAAGAAGCGAGAAAAGAAAGTCAAAGATATTGAGTATTAGTTTAGCCCGTACTTGTGTCTCGGTAAGGTGCTAAGGGACAGCATGGAGGAGAAGAGAGAAAAGAGACACACACACGTGAGTTCACACATCAAGAGAAACAACTTTCACCAACTAGAGAATCAACAATGGCATGATAATTGCAAGCACGATGAAAAATGGTTAACATGGAACTTGTTCTGCTTCTCAAAATCAAAGTCTGCTTTAAGGTCGTGTATATGTTAACTGGCTTTGACTCTTATCAAATGATCATTTATTTAACGCACATGAAACAGCAAAAACATAATTACATTTAAAACATAGTATATAGATATGCAGTACCGCAAGCAGTGCACAAGTCCCAACAGACACATACAAGATAACATTAAACATGGAAAGCACATAAAACGAAACATTCACACAAAATAGTACAAACACTTCATGGCTCCCAGGGGGCTTATAAAAGATATCTCCAAACTGCAACCGATACTGTACACAATAAATCTGCGCGTGAACTTTTTTCCGACTGTTTCCATAAATCATCGACAGAATTTCATCTCAACATTTATGTGCTGTGAGAACTGCCCAGTGGGTGTCCTTTGTGAAAGATTATTGCAGTGTGATTAATTGCCTCACCTGGGAGCCATAATAAGGCTACATCAGACATACAGCCAAAAGTGTATCAGAGCAGCAAACATTTTAGACTCAGAGAAGCATGCAAAATTAATTTAATGTACAGGAAAATAACTTCTAACTAAAAGCTAACTTTTCAAATGCTATATAATATTGTAGGAACATCAGGCACACCTTGGGTGTTGTACATGCCCACGGCTGGGTTGTTATAGACTGCAGAATCCCCCAGGAGAGTGTTATAAGGATTGTTAGTACCATGGGGACGAAGGAGAGCATTAGTTATAAGATGATTAGCCATGGCTCCTGGTACAGGCAGATAGAGAGAGAGAGAGGAAGAGCAACAGCCAAGTTTGAGAGAAAGAGAGAGAGAGAGAGAGAGAGAGAGGAGCGAGCGAGGAAAAAAAAAAGGCAGAGCGAAGGTATAGAGGTTGAGGGAGCGAGAGAGCGTGTAGACGTCGCAGAGTGGAAGTGAGCGAGGAGGAAAAAAAGAGAGAAGAGGGAGGAGGGTGAGAGGGGGGAAAGTGAGTGTGTGGAAGGAAGAGAGAGAGAAGAGGACATGTAAATCAAACGAGCGAACATAGTTTGAGGAAGAAAGCCAAGAAAGTAATTCTTGCAGCCGCAGCGTACAGGCAGAGGGAGGGGGAGAGAGAGAGAGAGAGGGGGAGAGGGAGATGGAGATAGAGAGAAAGTAGAGTAGCTTGGGCTGCACATAGCAGTAGAGTACGCTTGAGCAGAGAAGCATGGCTACAGGATAGTTTATGGACAAAGGGGCCACAAAAAAAGTGTGTTCTCAGAGCATGTTCTTCCCTAGGTGGGAGACAGAGCATGTACACATTAAGACATTGCAGGAAAACATTAGACGAGCGACCGTGACCTCCTGTACCTTCATCCCTATGTCTTACATTGAACTACTACTCCAAAGTGTGTCTTTATGGCACAGTTTAACTCTTGAGCGAGTTCATCTTGGCTGGTCAGACCTTTGTTCTACTTTCACTGCAACTCTGTGGCGATGCTCTACTTTTGACCAGTGGCACGGCAGAGTGGCCTGGCTTTTAGCTGAAAGTAAGCGCCACAACATTGTCAACTTTGAAATATGTCCTCAGTTCATATTAGTCAAGATTCACTACTGTGCCTTTGCCTGAAACAAGCTGAACCTGAACTAGGATGCCGCACCCAAGAGCAGCTCTGCATTCTGTGGCGGGATGCTGAACGATCAGGTCCCATCCTCCAGTCTATAACATACCGTAACTACTGTAATATAAGCTACATACGGAAGTTAAAAGTTAAAATGAACATGTCCCTTTTCCATCCCGCTCTCTCTCTTCACTTCAACAACTCAATCTCCTATCGGAATATCCAATTTATTCCATTCCGTCCTCATTCACTAAGCCACATTATGCAGTCATTTAAAACCTACTGGCTAAGTAGCTCTCCGCTCCATACTTTAAAATGTGAGGGAAGGAGTGGGGGAGGGGGTGTCTTAAGCCTGCCTCGCTAAGTGTGTGATAATTCAGGCGCTGACACACACCGTGTCTGCTTTAGCATCAATCTGTCATGCTAACAGCTTATTAGTGGCCCGAAGGAAGCGAGGGCCACACCTCGATTTAGAGACTAACAAATGGCAGTGTGTGTGTGTGTGTCAAGGTGGCTGTAGCCATTTGGGTGTCTATGTCCTCATTACCCTCGCCTTCAGACAGCCACACTCATGGATTCTCTTCCTACAGTACATTACCGTGGCTTACACTATAGGGGCAGGGAGGAGATAGCTCTGAATACACTGAGAACGGTACAGTGGACTAACCCTAATACATATTTAATGGCTTCATAACTACAATATAGTAAGATAAGCTAGGGTGACCCTATATATGCCTCTCGCATGGAGGAACACTGCGAGATTTTGCGAGTTTTACCCCATTAAGTGCCACGCATAAATCGGGGCTAGAATCCCAGCTTTGGCGAGGACAGCTACAGCTACTTTTGGCTTAATTAGTACTTGGAATATGTGAGAAAGCGTGCAGTGTTTATCCATCCGTATGCTCTGCCATACGTTTCCAGTAGTGTGGTAACAAGCTCGCAGTAGTTTTTACACTCTTACTCTACACTCACATTCACATGGAGTGACACAAAAACACAATCCGCTAATGATCAAGCGGGGATCTAGTGGAACTCTGCACAGCTTACAACAGTAAAGGGACCATAGGTGCTCAACTCAGGACTTGAATACTTCAATTTACTTAAACAACTTCTTACCCACAACACTTCAAAGAGTGACTATCCATGGAAAAAGAAGGGGTAGGAACACTATAGCACTGTGTACTCTCCACTGTAGAATTTTAATGGGACCACAAACCGGCTGATGTTTCAGCTTTGACAAGAGAGCTGCTCCTATCTCTTCTTTCTCCCTGTAAAGTCGTCCTTTGAAGTAGCAAGAAGTAGTAAGTCCTATTTACGATGTATTCTGCTAATATCCTAGAAGAACGCGATAGCATTATCAGAAGTTTGGACTCCTACCACTTCGCTCGGTGACAGTGACAGGCTGCGCCGTCTGAGCTGCCTGCTATTAATAAAGTGGATATGGCGACAGTGATGAGGATGCAAATGGTAGGTATCCCGTGGTTACCTCTGTTGAGCGTGGCAGAGCTGTTGATGTCTCCAGTGATGAAGGAAGACTCCTGTTTCCTCACCGTGTCGTTCCACATCCGCCTGATACGACTCTGCACACAGGAGGAGAGCGGGAGGCGACGGAGGGAGGGAGGGAGGGAGGGAGGGAGGGAGGGAGAGAAAGGGGGGAAGAGGAAAATTTAGGGAGAAAGAGGCAGAGGAGCGGCGATGACGAAGGGAGGAAAACAAGGATGGAAGGAAAGAAGGAAGGAAAGAGAGAAGGAAAGAATCAAGGGAGAAAGGACATGGTGACAAAGGAGGGGAAGAAATATGGTAAGAAAGGCAATATAATGTAGGAGATGTGCAAAAAGCAGGCAAAATAGTGCAGGTGAAGCAGTAAAAAGGAAGAAAAAAAAAAATAAGCAAAGCAAAGACCAGCAAGAGAAAAAGAAGGGGAGGAAAAAAAAAAAAATCACCCGTCAACGCCATTTGTGCTCCATCTACCAGTGTATCACCATCAACGTGTAGCGGCGTGAATCAGGGTTGAGGCTATCTCACTTTCAATCCACAATCCACATGTTAACTGTGATTCTAACATTCGTTCTCAATCATATATTCACATATGAACACTACAGTAAAGCTGACACTCCTCTGCACTGCTTCTAGTTGAAAGTGAACTGTATTGGTGGCGCGCCCCGGCCTCACCTGAGAGTCTGCTGTGCTGTAGCGTCCGGGTGTGCAGGCAGGTAAGCTCACCTGTGAGCCTGTGGAGTAGCGGCCGGGGGTCCGCGAGGTGGTGGTCTTACTGGAGGAGGAGATGGAGGTCTCCACGCTCTTGCCGCTGCAGCAGTGAGTACGCAGGCATTTGCCGTACTCCTTGCGCACCTGGACGGAGGGGGGGGGGGGAGACAGTGGGACAGACAGACAGACAGACAGACACAGCACACGCACACACACACACACACACATAAAACCAAAAAACACACACAAAGAAAGAGGAGTTGGCGCATATGTCAGCATCAGTGGTGGATATAGTACTGGAATGTCCTACTCAAGTAGAAGTATTATTATTTTGCTGATATTTTACTTAAGTGGAAGTAAAAGTACTGGTGTAAAAATCTACTTAAGTAAAAGTAAAAAGCAGCTAATTTAAAATGGACTCAGAGTAAAAGTTACAGAGTTACTTTTTAGAAAAGAGAACGTTGTTGTGTTGTGATCTTTTTAAAAAGGGACTTTTAATTGGAAATTTTGGATATTACAAAATAAACTTCACAAACAAAGTAAAGCCAGATTACTCTTCTCTTCTTTAGTGACTGACCATTCTGTGAATGGCTCCACAATTTGTCAATTTATGATTGTCCAGTTTCTGTTGCTGATGGAGAGCCACAAAATTTGTACTCTGAAAAAGGATGTGATTTAAAATGTAGTGAAGTACATTACTTCAGTAAAAAAGTACTTCAGTAAAAGTAAAGTTACTGACTTGAAAAAAGTACGAGTACACAAAAAAGCTACTCAGTTACAGTAACGTGAGTAAGTGTACTTAGTTACTTCCACCCTTGGTCAGCATGCACATATACCTTATGTACTATTACACTGTTCTGCTGAAAAAGCAAAGTATACTTATATCCTATACTAAAGACGGCGCACTAATAAACAAAAAAACATGAACTGTAAGGGATTAACTCGATACAATGTCCCCATTAACTTCTGCTTTGCTGTAATTCCTTGATATACTTTCCCCATCAACATCTGCCCCAGCATCAGTCCTCCCACACACATATCCATCCAAAATGGACATACTCCATAGGGAGCCATACGATGCAGTTGTACACACATAACATCTGCATTTAGATCCCAATCAAGTTAGAACAAATAGGGCTGTAATTGCTTTTTAACAAGCTTGTTGGACTGGCAGACGTGTGTTGCCACATGCTCTGTTTGAACAGCTGTGTGGTGAGTTGCTCTATGCATCTTGGGAGAAACGGCGTTGGGCCACAGCCAAAGACAACCTCAGCACTGTTCTGAAGACATGTCTCTGGACACCTGATCCCATGGCCTAACACATACCTACATACATGCTCACATCCCCACACGGACATACACACACACACACACACACACACACAAACCGTCTTTACTGGCCGTACACTTAAAACTAAAGAGTCTTCTGTGGGACTACAGCCAGACTACAGTATTAAGCATTTGATGAATTTTCTCTCCATATCCTACTCCTCTTCTCTACTCCCAGGCAATGACAGCGTGTGGGAGATTCTATAAAAATATCCCAGGATGTGTAGGCCCTTCCTGGAAACCACATATAACTCAACTATAAGAAGTGATCCATATGTACACACAAATACCCCTAATCCTTTAGGCCAAGCAACCTCATAACATAGATAAAGCAGGCAGTCTTTGTAAAAAGGGGGGAATTGACAGAGGGATTTGTGCATGTGTCTTTGTGTGTTTGTGTGTGTGTGTGTGTGTGTGTGTGTGTGTGTGTGTGTGTGTGAAGGGGCGAGAGAAGTGAGCAGCCAGTAGGGTAACTGAATGACCAATCAAACCTGTGACAGCTCCGTCTGAGAGTGTCGGCAGATATTTTTGTGTTCCCTGCTGATCAATCCTAGCATGTGTGAGTGTTTGTCTGCCTGTCACACTGTCTATCTATTTCTGTCTAGCTTTGTCTCTGCGCGCATACACAAACACACACACACACACACACACACACACACACACACACACACACACACACGGGCGTGTCTCTCTCACCTTCTTCTGCAGTATGCAGTGGAAGATGAAGATGAACATGCCCTGCAGGGAGTTGAAGATGGTGAAGAGGTAGGCCATGATCACGGTGCTCTCGTTGATGTACATCAGGCCAAAGGCCCAGGTCAGGCCCAGCAGACACAGCAGGGCGATGGCCCCGATCACCCAAGACCTGAAGAAGGAGGGAAAAGAACCGGAAGTGTTAGTCTAATATATCCCTATCAATTAACCCTGCACCCACAGACACCAAGGCATCTCACATTCTTAACCAGGACATCCTATTTAGGGACGATTCACCTTTTGCTACTTTACAGCACATGTGTACATAATGCAGGTTGTGCTGAAAGTAGCGCATGATGAAAAGCTTGCCTCCTGTCCTGGAGTAGTTAGTAAAGCTATTCCTACATGTTTGATGCGTGTGGGACCACGAGGCAGGAGGAGGGGGTTAGACAGGGTTCATTCAGAGCCCTCAAACTGTGGGACAGGGATGGAGAGAAACAGTGGGAGGATTTGCCTAAAAGATTCATTATCTTAAAGGATAAGGCTGGTGTTTTTTAATGCATTGCTTACCGTCAACAAATCCTATGAAAATAACAAAATCAGCAATGATTTTGTTTTGCCAACAAATCTCGTCCATGTAGCCGGTGCCCAATGAAGCCATGTCCCAGCAGCCATAGAACTCCATTGTATTAAAAAAAACTATTAAAAACACGTCAAAGAGCCATGCCGTTGCTCTGGGCAACATATTTCATCATCATGATGCACCAGGCCAGCCGACTTTTTCCTCAAACAACTTAATAAGCCGGCTGTAAACACTTTGCGATCTCAGGAAAGTAGTTCCGTAGCACCGAAAATAGTCCCCGGCGTGATGAAGAATTTGTTCCCATTTGAATTTGATTTGGTAATAACTACAACAGTCTGACTTTTCGTGGTAACAGTTAGCGATTTTTAAAATTGAAACTATGTCTTTGTGAGCTGTATTTCATGGTTTTTAGCTTACAATTGGAGCCAGTGACTTCCGGGTTGACGGCTAAAAAGTAGAGTAGAGCAAACGCATTGTTGATTTTGTTATTTTCATAGGATTTGTTGACGGTAAGCAATGCATTAAAAAACACCAGCCTTATCCTTTAAGGAAGGGGAGGGAGAAGAGAGACAGAGTGGATTTGCTCATTTAGATCACTGTTTTCTTGAGAGGGAGAGGGAGTATAAGCTCGCCGACGTCCGCCGCTATCGAGAAAGTCGAGCAGAGCCGCGCGCTTCCGAGTTCCATTCAGATTATTTACAGTACATGGCAAGAGGGTAAGAACGTTTTCGCAGGGAGAAGTGGGTCTTGAAGTCTGTTAGCGCAATTGTGACTATAACAATTTAATGGAATTGAATTCAATAAAAGTTTTCAAGGATCTGAGCCTCCGTTTCGAATGATGCCTATTCAGGAGTGAGCCATAAAGGCCAAATGTCAGAGAAAATTTTGGTGCGTGTTGAGCCGTACGCCTGTGTGTCGGCGCGCGAGTGTGTGCATGCGTGCATGTGAGCGGCTCCGCTGGGCAGTAAGTAGAGGGACATTACAGCCATTATAAATGACATTTCCCACTAAAGGTCACAGTTTCTGGTCTGCCACAGCCGCGATGATGGCTGTTAATTTGATTGGCTGACTGGGCAGTGAGCACCTCTACTGGGAGGGACGGAGACAAAGGGAGGGGGGGAGAAAAAGAAACGAAGAGAGCGAGGGAGGGAGAGGCAGGTATCGGGAGAGTCAGGAGAAAGGGAGGGGAGAGAGAGAGAGAGAGAGAACGAGAAGGAGAGTAAGTGAGTGAGACGGAGGTGATTGATTCGATGTTGCCCTCTGTGGCACCATTCAGGCGAGACAGAACCTCCAATAAAGCTCGTCTGACGACCCTCTTCAATAAAGGGTACACTCATCCCTCTCCTCTCCATCCCTCCGTTCCACCTCTCCCTCCATCACTCCCCCGAGTCGCGCTCTCTCTCCCGGGCTCTGTTTCCCCCCATTCACATCTCACCATTATAATATTTCAATAGCACATTAGTTCTATAGGTCACGGGAGCTCACAAATCACAAATGAACAAGAAATCCATTTTACAGGGCAGGAAGCGGGTAGTCAAAGTCTGGTTCATTTAGGGGTGGGCACAGATGAGTAGGCAGGCTCTACAGGCACATGAGACAACAAGCGGACCAATCACAATGCCTCTAGGAACGAGACAGGCATCCTGATTGGAGAGCGGCCTTACCAGAGCCAATCCACAACAAAGACAACGTATGATGGCTTGGAGTTAAAGAGACAAAGAAAACAAAAAGGAAGAAAAAAAAAACCAAATCATAAGACAAAGAGCATGATGATGATTAATGAATAAATGAACCACGATAAGACATGAGTAATGAAGTGAAACAGATTAAAACCTATTCAGGCTCCAGTGTGCTCAGAAAGACTAAAGAGAAAGTCATAAAAAAAAAAAATTAAAAAAAAAACGCTGCAAAAGCATTGCATTCTGAATCATGTCTTTGGTTTTCATCTTTCATCAAGCTTTCGTGTTTGATTACTTTACCCTGAACTGCACTGAACCAAGGATCTAGCTAGTTTGTTCTGCATTTCTGGAACACTCCCCACTTGAAGCCCTACTTAAAACTGCTGTCAGGAAAGATACATTGGCTGTAATGTTTAAATGATAAATCAAATGAGTAAGCCATTTTATGATTTACGTTATATAGCCCGGGCTGTGCCTCTCTAAGGCGTTGAGCTCTGAGCCATGGCCATATTGTTTGAATTAGACTAAGCCTTTTGTCTTGAGCTGCATTGGAACGGGAAATAACACAATCCTGATTAGTTAGCTTAGCGGAGAGAGTTCCAGTGTGCAGCGGAGATGAAGTCATATTTCAGTGACATTCTCTAAGGGTTGATATGACTAATAGTGACATGACGGAGAATAATAATAATACGATAACTTGAATGAATAGCGTCTTGTAATGATGTCAGACAAAGGTGAATTGTGCTTCATGTGGCATGCTGACATAAAAGATAGATGATAGATAGAAGTGCATACACACTAGCGTACACAGTCACACACACATTCAAGACACGGACGCACACACACACACTTACTTGATGTTGTCCAGACATCCAGAGTCTGGTTTGAGAATGGCCGTGTGGTGGAACATCTTATAAAGAGCGATGCCCAGGAAGATTACATTGAGCTGAAACACACAGGCGCACATGCACAAGTTAATACTCCGTAACAACGAGCCTAATTAAAGACATGGTGTCACCATAGCAATTCACTCACACACACACAGTACATATCATTTCATTGTCTCTCCCAGCAGTAATTGGCCTGGGACACAATATCAGCACACAATCAACTCCCCTTTATTTGCTCAAAATAGCTTAAGCACTAGGGAAAATACTGCAGTCATTACATCCATTAAGGATCATCGTTACAATAGAGGACCCAATTCTCACAGATGCAGTGTATTTGATTGGCTTACTAATGTATAGAAACGGTGGCTTAATGATGACTGTCTGGACCGTTGCTATGTGTCTCCAAGGCTACACACGTTACCAATGGGCAAACAGTCCAAACAGGGCAGTCCCACCTGTACCGCCCACTTCCACTTCCAGCTCCAGCTACATCACTGATAGCCTGCCTGACATTTCTACAATGAGCCCAGAACATCAGTGTACATGCTGACATTCACCTAATTGGCAACATGTCCCATTGCTTCCATTCTCTCTTTCTCAAGCGCTGTCTTTCTCCATTTTTTTTTTTTTTTTTTTTTGCTCTTTGTTGTTGTCTGTCTGTCTGTCTTGTTGTCTAAGTCTTTGTATCTATTTCTATCTCTGTTTACTTGTTCAAGGTGTGATGCATTTCTCCCTCTCCTCAGAACAGTATGTTGACTGATGATGCATCATGCCTTGACATCTCTCATGAAAAAGACTAAGAAACCTGTCAAATCGGTTTGCCTGGCAATCTGCCTTCCCTCCATGCTGTGCCGGTGTAATTGGGCACCACTGTAATAAAGTATATGGTACATGGACCAGGCAGAAGCACAACGCATGGACTCCGAGTATCAGATGGATCATCAAATATGTTCCTGGGAGAAGCAGAAATTGGTTGAGCTCTGACCATAAGCGGACTAATGTACAGCACATTTTGCCCTGTGACCTACCAAAGATTGTTGGAATGTGAGAGGCCCATTCGAGAGTTAAAGTTGGAATTATTAGGTTGACACGTAAAGTTATAAGTTATGCCTCCGCTTACAATGCTGAGGAGCTCAGCAAACCTTGCAGGAGATTAACTGACACCTTACTGTAACCTGTGGCACCCGGTGTACTGCGCACATGTGGTGCTATGTCCTGTAAGTGTGTGTGTGCATGTGTGTGTGTGTGTGTGTCTCACCATAATGATGAGAGTGGCAGGGCCTATAAAGCTCCAGATAAAGTATGTATCCAACCGCAGCCAGCACCTAGAGAGAGGGAGAGAGAGAGAGAGCGTGAGAGAGAGAGAGAGAGAGAGATCATGCATGAGAAACAGAGGGAGGAGGGAAAGGAGAGTGGAGGCATAGGGATTAAAAACATGCCCCAGACACTCTGAGGGATGTGAGGGTAGCGAGGATTTACCATCGGAGGACAGGGCATGCATCACACACACACACACACACACACACACACACACACACACACACACACACACACACACGCACAGAGGCAGGGAGAAAAAACAAAAACAGTCCATATAGGGCATACACTATATCAAACACATCAGGATAGAAGGAGGAAAAAAGGAATGGAGGGAGCGAAAAAGAGGACAGGGACGGAAAACAGCGAGACGGGCGACAGGACGGAGGGAGACAGACTGCACACACACCTCGAACATACATCACACACAGAGGGGGAGACGGCGAGGGATGAGCACCTGTGATAAATAAACCTTTACTTCCCCCTTAGGGCACAGATATATGACACGGCCGCAACCCGCGGTCGCAGAAATATGACATGACGGTGTTCATTTGAATACTGAGTTATGGATGCAGCCCTCATACCAGGCTATTTATGGAGTCTGGGAATGACTGTGGCGAGGTTAAAGGAGAAGGGGGGAGTAGGACACACACACACACACCCATAGACACACATACACACCCAAGCATGTACACATTCACAGACACAAGACATGCACCTATGCACACATGCACACACATTTACACATTCGCTTCACACCGCAAGGTTAGCATTGGTAGTAAAAGATATAGTGCTGCACGCTAAACTATATTACCCCAAACATCTTCACTCATCAATTCCAGCCAGCAAAGGAGAAAAAAAAAAAAAAAAAAACAGTCCCAGAGTGCCCTCCACTGAGGTCAGACCCAACGGGTTGCAGGAAAAAAAAGGTGCCGGAGAAAAACCGCCGGGGCAAAATGGCCGACTGATTCATGACCAGCTGCTTTTGAATTATTAATCTTTCAATTTCCACCACATTAGAGAGTCCTCCATTACGGGTCCCTGCCTGTGTCACTGTATCCTCCATTAAGGCTCCTTTGCTAAGTCATAGCCACCTTCATTATGGGACGCGAATGAGACTCTATGCCACTGGCTAGTATGGGGAGAACGGGGGGTGCATATGTGACAAGGTGACACAGCGGGGATGGCAGATGATATTTTCAAAGTATGAACCTCAATGTGTTATGTCAAAAATGATGAGCAATGCCATTTTCAAGGCTGGTGTGATAAATGAGTCACCGAACTTATTTTCTGCTTCTAATGAGAGGTACTCATTACTCAAATAGTACTATTTGTACAAAAGTGCCACTGCGGTTCTGTCATTTTCTTTTCAAGCTTATGAGACATGCGATCATCAAAAGCAGGAACATTAGTTATTTGGGTAAACTATTATTTTAAACCACAGGAACATGCTTTTTGTGAAATGAATCTTTTCCAGCCTTCCTCCTTTCAGCAACAGATTTGTGTGATGAGGCTCTACAGTATTGTCGCAAAAAATAAAAAATATAGCACTTTGCATTTCTACCAGTAAAGCCGCAGCTATTGTCTCGCGGCAAGGGTAAGTCTGCTAGTCTGCTGCTAGCTAATGGCATGCTGTCTGATTATTCATCCAGTGCTTGGCATTCAGACTCTCATGTTTTAATGATCATCCCAGCATGAAATATTGATCTAAGTGGCATCCGGATTGGTGTGGCTTGACGGTTAAACGCTGCTAAATTCAACCCATTCCCAGTCTCCGAACCCCTACGAGGTGATGTGTAGCCGTAGTGGCAAGCTGGGCCACAAAAGCCCCGGGAGCAGCGAGACCGTGCACACATGTGAATGATTTAACAACCCTATAGTGTGCCGCCGTTTTTCACTTTCTATATGGAGCCACGCATTTATGAGCAAAAGGAGGGAAGAGATTTGTCTAATGTAAGGCTTTTAAATGTCCACTTCCTCGGTCGGTGTCCTCATTTCAAACACAGAATGCGGTAGAGGACAGATCATGAACGTGTCTACTGTTGCTGCACTGATATTATGCACATTATGCATATAGTGCGCATATGCATTGTATGAATAAAATGTCGGCCTCTTCTGTTCAGATTCGTGGCATGAATGGAGTGGACAGGTCACACATGCGTAAAGTGTTACTATGCTCTCCACTCCTATGTGCTCTATCTTTGTAGGGAGCCTATTAATGCATAGACTTCATATGAATGAGATGCTGGCTCTCGTTTTTTTTGTTTTTTTTTATTCACCCAGTGACTGGGGTGGACAGGTCAGGCATGCGTGAATGTGTTACCATGTGCTCTTAAAGCATCATCTTCATCCCACTCCCTATTTGGCACGCCCTCCAGGGAAGCCAACTTTTCCACACACACATGCCACACACAGACACACACACACACCACTCCATCAATCCCCTCTACATCTCTCCACTCTCACACCCCTCCTTTCCTCCCTCAGCCTGCTCCAACCGTGCACCCCTCCTTCCTTAAAATCCTTCCGTATTCACACACTGTCGCTGCTGCACTCATGCAGGCGCTCTGCACTGCATTGTCCCCTGCCTCCCTGCGTACCCCCCCCCCCCTCTCTCCATCCTTCTCCGCCTCTCTTCCCCTCTCAACCCCTCTGTATTGACTCTTCAGTAGCGCCACAGCTTCTAGAGTCCACGGTGGCGGGCGCAGCCAAAATGACAGCAGGCACTCCATCCATCCATCCATCCATCCCTCCCTCCCTCCGCAATCCATCCCTCCTTCCTCCCCCATGCCTCCATCCTTACACTCGGTCGGTGCCGTAGCTCCTGTAGTCCACTGCGGCGGACACGGCCACTATGACAGCAGGCACTCCGTACCCTGCCAGGTAGAAGTACTTAGTCCTGGAGTGTTCGCTCTCAAACACCTCTACCAGCATGATGTAGAGCTGCACCCCTTCCAGGAACATCCAGGTGAAGGCTGCCAAGAAGAAGAAATGGAGCAAGGCCGCGAACACCGCGCAGGCAATCTGGTGAGGGAAAGGAGGAGAGGCGTTAAAAATAGAATAACACCACAAACAATGCTCAGGAAATATTTAATCTGGTGGACACAAGCGGCGTGATGGGTTAGAAAATGGGAAAAAGGCTACAAGCACTGGAGGAGATAAGCATATGAGTCAGAGTTAGAAAATTAATCGTTTATCATATTTACATAAGGAAGGAAATGTGAGGGATTAAAAAAAAAATGGGGCTGCCAATACTGAAATAGACAGGAGAGAAATGGCAAAGGGTGAGGAGAGGATAAAGCGAATAGAAATAGAGGGAAACCACAAACACGGCCCACTCAAACAGTAATCATAGGGACCGATATGATAAAACATCACAATCACTTCAAGACAGCAATATCAATTGAGCCTCCTTCACACTTTATCCCACATCTACACATGTACGGAGATATTGTGAGAAAACAAAAGTGACAAGTTGGTGCTGTAGCCTCTGCTGATTGATCATGTCTACAATTCAAAGAGAAGTAGCAAAGCACTTTGGGATGGGGCTGAGAGAAGAGGGTGAAGTGGACTACTTAGCAACATTGCTGAAAATACAATATGGTTTTTGTCAATGTCAAGAATGAACAAAAAGAAGTAGAATGGCTGCAAAAATGACTCAGCAGCTTGTTAGGAGAGAGGCACGGGCGCAGATAACGTTTGACAAGTTTTCAGAGCTGGAGAATAAGCCAGGAGCGGTAACACAGAGTTTAAAATTAATCTACTTGAACAGCTGAAAACAAGTGCAGTTTTGTATTGAAGCTTACAATCAAGTAAACAGCATTATCAAAAAAAATACACCTGTTGTTAATTTAGTTTCTTGTGAAGCGATATTTATCAAATTGTAGCAGATAAAAATGAAAAACTAAAACATTGGTGCCCACCTCCACCAAACGGCGGTAATATATTAACATTGAAAGTGGGGCGCTGGATTTAAAATCACACTGGTAGTAGCCAGTGAATATTGAAGGATGAGAGCTTCACAATGAAAGGAATGTAAAAGAGTTAGGAGGCAACCACTGATGATAAAAAACTTAGAAAAACCCAGTGAGAGTCTCCTATATGCGGAAAAAAAAAGGAGAGAAAAACAGAACAGCAAAGGATGAGCTGGTCGGAAAATGAAAGAGGGGTATCAAACCTAAAACCGCATTAGCAATTTAGGCAATAAGATGGGAAGAAAAGAGCGGGTGCTTAAGAAAAGAGGCTGAGGGAAGAATGAGCGGTGAGATTTGGCCCGTCACGTCCAAGGCAATGTTCTAATCTAAAGAGTCACTCCTAAATCATTGAATGGGAGAGCTAACAGACAGACTTTTATAATGGAAGGGTTTGCAGTGAGAGACAATTACCTAATGTCTGAGAGACAATGAGTTTAGGGGACGAGGGAGTCACTCATTTCCATTTCTAATGATCGCACAGTGTAGCTTACACACAGATGCACGCGTGCACACATATACACACGCACACACACTCGCACGCCCAGGTAAAAAAGTGGCTGCTTATGCAAAGTCATTTCGTTCTCCTGCTGGAATTACTGGCTTACCGGCTCCGAGCTAAGTGACGCTGAAGATGTTAATGGAGGTCACAAATAGTCACCAGTAATTAACAAGAGTATGGGACACACAAACACATGACCACACACACACATAGACGCACACACAGAAACACACATACCTCGACGTCAAAACACATTCTGGTGAATTTGTTTTGTGTGCTCATTTGCAATAAGAATGTTTTGTCTTTGAACGCTCAGTGGGACACAAACATAAGTCCTGAGGCTGTTCCAAGGCTTCTTCAACACTGTGGAGGAGATAAGGGATACAGCCCAGAGGATGTCCACCCCCACACACACACACTCCTTAATGACTCAAACAGCTCTGAGAAAAGGAAGACACAGGGTACCTATCACTGAGGCAACATCGACAAAATGACAGTGTTTTAAGAATGGGTGGGTATTCCCATTCTGACTCATACGATTTTTGTGTGCAGTTCTTGCACCTAAATGAGATTTAAATTCTGGTTCATGCTAATTTAGTACGTTCATAGACGAACAATGCTTCCGGTTGGAAATACCAACTCTGCTTGGATGTTTTTGTTTTCCTAAGTCTGGATTTCAGGACTTGGTGGTGATTTTGACTACGAAACTGTTAGGGGACGGCTCTCTGTTGGCTCCACACCTCCTATTTCTCAGGAGCGGGGCTGTTTTGCTATGGGAGGGTAACTATGGCTGGGGTAACTATGGCTGTAGAGAGGAATGCCACTGTTGAAAATGTAATGGACAAAACCATTTTCAACTACACTGAATGTTATCGGAGTTCACACTTGAGCCGTGCCTGCACAATACACCGCTGAGGAGATTTTGCAAAGGAGGCAAGAGCGAGCTGCTGCTGTGAGTCAAGCTGCTACCCCAGGCCAAGGCGTCACTGGGACGGACAGAGGGGCTGGAGAGGCTCGGGCTAACAGTGACTGGTGCTGGGCGTGCGGATATTGCACAGCCATGCCCACAGAGAGTAGCTACATGCTGCAATGATATGGACCGTGAACAGTTTTTGCTTGAATCCATGGCTGACACTGAAGAATAGGGAGTTGTGTGTGTTACTCAACATAGGTTTTGGTACACACATGGACAGTCGTGGTTTAGAAACATTCCTCTGTATAACCAACTGGATAAACAGGCAAAAGACACCAGCTGGACTGAATAGGCAAATGACTAACAAGTAAGCCCCGTCAACTGGTTAAACTATGCTAACTTGACAAATATGATCTACACATGGCAATAACAAGCTGTTTTGTAGGTAACATAGTAATATATGTTCTACAGGCCATGTCTGTCTGTGTAAATGTATGCACTTTGCTATGTTTTGTGCGTCATATTTTAGCACTGAGCAGGGGACAAGCGTATTTGGCTCCTTTTTCTCTTCTTATTTATCGTTTCTTGGTCTCCTCGCCGACTATTGCTAAGCTAGTCCAGCTAAGTTAGCTAGCTTTATGTGCTAGCAAACAATGTTTGTGTCTCCTTTCCTGCCTTGGTTGGCTGCTCACCTTTTTTTAATTAGTCGCACACTGACATAATGTGATTAGTGTAGTGTAGCGCAAGGTATAATGAAAACTAAGCATTTAAACAAATTCAGCAAGCTGCAGCTCCTCTGTTTCTCCCGGTTTCGTCCCCACACTGTCTCTAAAAAATTGGTGCACAATCCAGGTTGTTATGGAATACACAGGCATGGTTAAGCGTGTTTGTGTATGTTAACCCTCCTGATGTCACTTTGCTTCAACAGCCACCCAAGGAAATTTCTGTTTTAGGTTTATTCTGGGTGCTGTGATGCAGTAAGCTGGTTTCCAAATCTGGCGTTTCTCATCAATGTAGTTGCAATGCTGTAAAGCACTGATAGTTCAATTGCACCTATTCATTGTGCCTATTCATTGTGCTGAGTCTGTGCCAGCACAAACTGAACAGAAAAGCAAAGTTTGACATGTAGCCTGCGTGTGAAATGTTCCTTATTGTTCAATCTATTCTTTTTTTTAAATTATTTCTGTATACAGAACCACAACATATCTGACAGAAACATCACAAAACTAAATAAATAAATAAATAAATAAATGCATTATAATAATGATGGGCTTAATGTTGTATGCTGAGGAAGCAACCCATTCGTAATTATCTCTATATTTGCTTCACAAAACTAGCAATAATCAAATGGGAGTGTGATAGTCGGCCAATGCTAGCCTCATTAGCATTAGTTAAAGGAATAAGAGACTTAGCTGGCGAAGTGAAATGTCAATAAAAATGCAGCCAAGTTAGAGCCTACATACACACAGGACTGAAACGATAACATCAAGTTCATCATTGTTTGAGAAGATTGAGTAAAAAGAAAAAAACATTTAAAAAAACATTTTACACACATCAACACCCACTCCACCCCCACTGAAGTAACCTGCCAAACAGTGGGAAACACTACACACAAACAGTCAGTGGCACAGACAGAGAGAGACAAACAGTCTGAGAACATGCAAACAAACACTCACACAAACAATCAGACACCCAAATACACAGACACATGCAGACGTCGGCACACACGTATGCACACACCCACACGCCCAAACACACACACACACACACACTAAGAGGAAAACTCCGCCCTTCTTACCGGCTGGTCGGCCCTGTTGATCCCGACCAGGAACAGTGACTCAGCGATGAAGAGGCTGATGCAGAGGTTCTTATGGATGGTGTTGCGGTCGCTCTGCAGCCCGCGGAAGAAGCAGAAGGTGAAGATGCAGATGAGCAGGCACACCAGCGACAACAGGATCCCCACCCATGTGATCACGTCCAGCAGCAGGTCATGCATGCTGTCTGCTTTCTGATTAAGGATGAGAAAAAGACAGGGAGAAGCTTGAGCGCATTATTCCTTTAATATCCATTTACAACTGCAGTGCTTGGCTATTTTTTCGCCACTGTGTGCATTAATATACTATAGGAGCACACACACACACACACACACATACATACATACACCCTCGTGCCCCCTCCCCTGACTGATGTGAGTCTGACTGTGTGTCGCTGAGCGTTCAGGGCCACAGTGTTACGCTGTGTTGCACAGGTGTGCTGGCTCTATCCATCAGTGTCCTGCAGCCTGGCAGGCAGAGTCGCGTTCAACACAGCACTGCTGTGATGGATCTACTGCTCAAACCCTCACACTGTGTTCACACAGGGCTGCCAAGCCAGCTCTGACCATGACCCCTTTAGAAGTAACACACATCCTCTGGCCCGCAGGGAGAGACACGGTGTCGCAGACTATTGAGAGTTACTAGAGCTGATTTGTGAAAAGGAACTCGGTGTTCATGTTACAAAAGAGAGACACAAAAAGTACTTATCCCATACACATGGCAGGGCACTAACTTTTTCATCCATCACCCACAGTGGCTCTTGGATACCAAAAAAAAACAGCCACTTTCACTCTTTTACCAGCCAAACATGGTTTTTACAATAGAATAGGACCTCTGAGGAATGACTAGTTACCTGTCACAGTGGCTTTTATAGTAGACAAACTCAAAATGTACCAGTATTTGGCTGCTGGTGTTTGTCACAGTACACTGCAATGGTAAAGTGAATTTGCTTGGAGAACAGCATGTAAAATAGTTTTATTTATTTTAGGAATTTGGTAGTCTGAATTTGGTAGACTGAATATTAATGTTTAAAATGTAGAATCTTTTGTCAGCCAAATGTTGCCATCAGGCATGATGAATTTATCCCTGCCAAGCATGATTAATCAATCCTGGAGAGTCTTTACACCATGCATTTCAGCTATAATCCTTTCTCCAGATGTTGCGGTCTCCTTCCCTTCCTCCTTCCCTTTTTTCAGCACGTCTTCACCAGCCTCGCCAGCCATTACTAATCAAATGATGAACACCTGCCCCTTTGATCCTGCCCGTCCCTCCCGGCAGGAACGGCTGAGCGAACACCTACCTTGACCTCCACGTGGGCCATGAGCACGGCGAAGCTGGTGAGGTGCGTGCAGGAGCAGCTGGTGTGTGTGCGGTTGGTAGCCAGCAGACGACAGTCCTGCGTGGACCAGATTCCCGTCATGGTGCGCTTGGAGTAGCTCCAGAACGAACAGTTGGGATTGAAGTTCTCCTCCGAATGCTGAGGGCAAAGGAGGAGGAGGAGGAAGGGAGAGACAGACAGAGAGAGAAACCGAGACAGAGAAAGAGGAAGAGACGGAGAGAGAGGGGGGAAAAAAGGAAGCAGGAGGACAGAGAACAGATACTTAGTCATGGGGAGGTGGGAGGTAGAAGCAGGGAGTGGTGGGAGGGCCGGAAGAAAAGTGCGGAAAAAAGGGCGGGAGGGATCGGCGGAGGAAGGGATGAGGAGGAAGACACACAGAGAGGAAGTCAAACACACACAAACAACAAAACAACAAACAGAAGGGACAGAATGTGAGAGTGCAGAAACAAATAAACAAGGAGCCATGACAGGAGGTGACAGTGCTGTGTGTGCATGCTTCTTGTGTGAGATTCTGGAGTGCAGGAGCTGTGTGTTGTGTAAACTGATGAGGCTGTGTGTGGAGGGTGGGGAAGTTTGCTCTTAAAATATAAAGTGACGGATCATTTGCTTAAAATTCTCATGAGTAACACAGTCTGCTGGATGACTAACACTAAGTGACAAATACAACTACTTTTATTGAAGTTTGAATCACTTTGCCACCACAATCCATTGCAAAATGGACCAATTATACCAATTTTCAGATTGTGATTAGCGTCATCATTTACAACCATTATTAATATTATTTCAAGATGAGCTGTAATCTCACAACTAAAATGGCTTTTACCACTAAAACTTCTGAAAAAAAAAAAAGACTAATAATAACTTCAGGTAATCAGCTAGTTTCACCCTGCACTTTACTTACCTGTAGGTGTTTGACAGTGAAGACCACAGGCTCAGACAGGTACACCTTATTGCTCTCCTTGTTAATGGACGCCGTGATGACTGGGGAGTTGACTATAACGGAGTAATTAGGGTAGACCGCCTCGCTGCTCAGCCTAACGCTGGCATTCTCCGTGGACAGGTAGGAACCCAGGTTCCGGTACAGGACAAAGGCCATCCTGATCTCACCTGTCAGAGAACACACAGGAACAGAGAGGAGGTGCTACTTCATAATTGTTGGTTCAAGCCATGACGACAGAAAGAGTTGGTGGGAGAGAGGGAAAGAAATCTCAAGTGGAAACAAACAAGACAAGAGAGAGAGAGAGAGAGAGAGAGAGAGAGAGAGAGAGAGAGAGAGAGAGATTTCTCTACTACCATTTCTGCCATGCTGTTTGAGAGTGCTGGCTGACAGCTGGATGGAGTTTCCATGTAGTTCTGACTGAGGGAACGTCAGGTCTGCCAGGTTCCCATCCGTGCTCAGCCTGGCCACTTCCAGCTCTGCAACACACACACACGCACACACACACACACACACATACACACACACACACACACACACGCACACACCCTAACGTGAAGTCATAGCGTAACACATTCCATCAAGTTTGTTTTGCAGCCTGTTGTAATAACCATGTTTTCTCACTAAGTGCTGCTCAGCAGGACACAGGCATAAATCCTGAAGCAGTTTCTGGCATCTTCTGAACAAAGAAAATGAAAAAAAGCAAAAAAAAAGCTGACACGCATCAAATTGAGGTAACTTGGATTTTTATACTAAAAAAAGGCAACCACGTCTCCAGGCAACTGGTCCAACGCAGCGAGGTAGATAAGCCGGCCTCTCTCTTGTATTGTGGGAATCTAATTTCACCATCCAGGTTCGTTAGCGCATTCACGATTACGGGCGTGTAATGTATTAGATAAAGTTCCTAATTAAGGACTAATTATACCTTTGGTGTATCGCTATCTTGCGCTTCTGAGTGATTTGGTGATTTAGACACTACTTTCATGGTGAAAACAACTCCCTGATCAAATAAACAACACAAGGACATGCTCAGATGGAAATGAGAGGAGAGGAGAGGAGGTGGAGTGGGAGAAGGGGGGGGGGAGAAAAGGAAGGTGAGGAGGCAGGAGAGAAGTGTCGAAGAGAAAAAAGAAAGAGAGAAAGAGAGAGTAGTAGAGAGACTTGCCGAGGAAAGGAGCGGAGGGGAGATGTGAAACGGGCAGATACGGGGAGAGAGGCGAGGACTGGAGGAGGAGAGGAAATAATGAGGGAAGATAGGCAGAAAGAAGAGTATGTTCTCCCTCTTGTACAATAGATAGGCCACTTAAAGGCGACAGATACTATGGTATGTGAGAGGAAATCGAGGCAGAGAGAGGCAGGCAGACATAAACACAGGCACTGATATGCAAATACTGGCAGAGGGAAAGAGAAACATTGGATAAGTGTCCCTCACTTGCATCAGAGCCAAACTAAACATTCAAACTATGCACACACACATACACACTTAACACACCCACCCACCCATGCACCCACACCCACACACAGCGGCAGGGTATCAAAACACGCTGAGTCTAATCTAATTAAAGCATCCTTGTCATGACAATCCTCCTCCTAAGAAACACACTTGTTCATTATCGTTATCACACACGCATGCTGTTACCGCTGTGTTATCCCTTCAAATCGCTGTTTAGGTGCTATTAATAACACTATTTATTCATCTGCCTAATATTGCGCTGCGTCGTCACACACAATCTAACACAATCTAGTTCCGATGGCTTCTTTAAAAAAAAAACTAAAAAAAAAACGCATGCTTCAAATCATTTATTCCCTTCCCTCGCTCCCCTGAAAGACTTCAAAAAAAAAGGGGCTTAAAGTGCAGGGAGGAGAGCGAGGGAATGGCGGGAGAGAGAGAGAAGTGAGGAGAGAGAGATGAGAGGCGGTATCGGGCCGGTTATGAATAAAGGGGAGAGATAATCACGGTGGATCTGCCCACTGGATTAGCTGGGAGGGAAGATTAACAGCACAAAAAGAAGAGGAATGTGGAGACAAAATTTTCCACAAAAAGACGTTTCCTGTTTTAAGTTCTACAGAGATGCGGTAGCCTACATCTCCATGCCTGTTTATGTAACCGTATTTATGTGGTACGTACAGGAGAAAAAAAAGAAAAAGAAAAAGAAAAATTGGAGGAGATACAAGTCTAAAGTTATGTAAGGTAACACTGTGTAGGATGGCAGTTGTGCGGAATGAACTGTTGTCGATGGCTGTGCTGCAGTGTGAGTTATGAGCTCAAGCTGAGTATGAAGACAAAAGCCATTTTGTTGAGTCCTACCTACCTATCCACCTGTCTACGCATCTATCTATCTGTCTGTCTATCTGTCTGTCTGTCTATGATGAGAGGGAGCAATGCTATCACGCTATCACTGTGTCATGTGACTGTTGAATTGCTGTGATTTCATTGCTCATCGACATGGAAGTGAGCAGAAAAACCTCAATTTATGATTTGTTTAACCCCCCCCCCCCACACACACACACACACACACACACATACACACACACGCCTCTTCCGCTCCTGTCTTCTCCTTTCCTCCCCTCTCCTCTCTTCTCCACCCCTCTCCTCTACTACTTTTCATCTCTGACTGAATAACATACCAGCCCAGTGAGCCCTGGTGATAGGGGTTGATGTGCAGGAAAGTTTGAAATATCAAATCAAAAAGGGAGGAGAGGGGGAGGGGGAGGGGGAGGGGGAGGGGGGTGGGGGGGTGGGGGGGGGTAATCAAACGAAGAAATAAACGAGTGAGACTCGCAGCTCTGGGCTAACATGAAACAATGGCTCACAGACATATCATCATCTAGAGAGAGAGAGAGAGAAAATTAAAAGAAAAGCAAAGATGTGTTTTTTTGCTACGTGCCCCGATGATGAGAGGATCAGAACGACGAGAGGAGAGGATGGAAGGAGAGAGAGAAGAGAGAGAGGAGGAAAGTGATGTGCACAACGTCATAATAACTAGCTTTGTTCTGCTTTGTCAATTCCGCCTACGAGTGGAGGGAGGAAAAAAAAAAAAAAAGGAAGAAAAAAAAAATTAAAAATGAGTGTCTCTGGCAAACAATTCATCCCTGTATTAGAGGCCTCAAGGCCAGGTTTTCCTGCATCTTGTTAGATGAGCGTGGGTCTCGGTGGATCCTCCCCTTTAAAGCCTCTCACACTGCAACCCTGTCCCACTCTATCATGACCTCTCCCTGACAGCTTTACAGGCCCGCTCCACTCGCCGTCATCTAGATCTCTATGGCACCCGGCACTGCAGTCAGGGCTGTCAGGACTATTTGCTGTTCGCATGCTACTTCCCATTGTAGGATTCAGTGAGATTGTATAAAATTTATATCATATATCAGAACTGTACCAACGTTTTGATATGTCGGTCAAAACTCCTATATACATTTGGGGTATTCTTTCCTCTTGCTGAACAGGAGTCGGTGTAATTAGGCCCGGTGGTTGCAGTTCAGTTCAACCCCCTTGTAGAATATCAACTAATTCAGACAGACAGCATGTTATCGCGAACATACAGTACATATGGTCCTGCTGCTGTCTGATACACCTTGTTGCTCACGCTTAGATATGTTGCAGCTCAGCTTCATGTGCACAAACGAATCCTGCACATGCATCTCTCTCTCTCTCTCTCTCTCTCTCTAACCCCCCCACCCCTGCCCTCAAGCAATGAAATGATAGCATTATTCTGCCCCACTTCCATCCATGTCCATTCGCGTCCATTCATTTGCACTGTGTGCTGCTGCCCACATGCAGGCCGCTGTTATTTCTCAGAGCACTCTGAACTTAGGTAGCACGCCTTATTTCTCTCTCCGATATAAAACATACATGTGATGCGGCTGGTTCAGAAACACACACACAGCGCCTGCTGTCAATACTGCCTCTTACTGTGATATTGTTATGTGTAACATGTATTTATGGAGTATGTCCTGTATGTGAATTGTATCTGACATTCTTCTATAAGCCAACCTATTTCTTCTTAGTAGATAGTATAACAATGTTTGATCTATTCTTAATCTATGATTATCTGTGTATATATATGTCTGTATGAGTTGTGTGTATTTCCTTGTAGGCCTCTTGGCCACAATATGGCTAATGGGCTGATTGACTAATTGATTCCACCCATCAGCCTCATTCCTATTGGCTACCGCTAATAGGCTGGTTGCCTATTACAAAAAACATGGAAGTAGTGCTGATGATGGTCTGAGGACCGAAAACGTTTTTTTCACCATGTAAATAAATCATCTATTTTTGCATCCAATGAGCCTCAATAGTTGTTGTGGTGTGCGGGCTTTTTCTGATTACATTGGACTGTTATGCTGGCCTCTCGCACCTGGCCCCCTCCTTGGTAAGCCTTGCGTCAAGAGCGCAACATTTTGATAATATTGACTCTTACTGTGATATTACATCATATTCTTAGATCTTATAGCAGGCTTGCTGTCAGAGCTGGTTTATGTTATAAAATCTGAAAAAAAAAAAAAAAAAGAAAACCTGAGAAATCTAAGGACCAAATTGCTGTAACTGTGTCCTCTACTTTACTCTGTTGGCCTATTATTATTGGCCTTTTATGCCATTTACGCAGGAAAAGTCAACTGAGCACAGATGTGTTTTCCCCAGCCATGCCCTGCTTCACACAAACACAGGTCCACAAACTCACACTTGGGAGCTGCCCAGTACAACACTGCAGGGTCCAGCTCTGCTTAAAGCAATATTCCACTTAGTTTTCACATGGGGGTTATTCTGCACCATGAAAACCAAAATATAAACTAATTACCAAGATTGGATGCAGCTGGGATGAGATGGTAGCGTTCAGATTTTTACTTCCCATTCATTTGAATGAGGCCACAAAAACTGACATTTAACACGTTCGTGAACAGATTCAACAACAGATCCCGCTATTTTCTAACGTTTTAGAACATAATTTCGCCGAATAGCATTTTTATTGATAGAAGAGAACATAGCGGAGGGATACCATTTAGGAGAGATGGTTCCTGTTTGGGAGACCGGATCTAATTTTATTTTTAAATACTAATTTTAGTGTAAACCAAGAATAGAAATGCAAAATGACGACGGCCCCAGGATGATTTGTTGTCTTAAAAGCAGGATCTGTTGTTGAACCTGTTCACGAACGTGTTAAATGTCAGTTTTCAGTCTATTTTCATGGCCTCATTCAAATGAATGGGAAGTAAAAATGCGAACGCTACAAACTCGTCCAGCTGCATCCGATCTTGGTGAGTAGTTTATATTCTGCTTTTCATGGCGGTCAAGTGCCAAACAACCCCCATGTTAAAACTAAGCGGAGTATCGCTTTAAGGAGTTAAAAAGGAACTGAGAACTGTACTCACGGATGTTGTCGGTGGTCTCCTGCACAGTGTCGGTCTTCAGCAGGTTGTCGGCCAACATGAAAGCCCCGGCCTCCACGGTGTCCAGCAGCAGCGTGGCCGAGTGGAGCTGCGCGCCGGTGGACAGCTCCCTCCAGGCCGCCTGGGCCCGCGGCTGCAGCAGGTTGTTCACCGTCTCCACCATCGCCTGGGGCAGCAGCAGAGACACGGAGGTCACGCCGAGGAAGCTAGCGCTAACGTTTTTATCGCTTTCAGTCGATGGCGCTAATGCGAAAATTAATGCAAATGCTTTCATACTGCAGATAACGCTGCTAATCCATAACCGGCGAAGACAGCAGTCAATGGGATGCAACAGTCAGAGTGCAGTGGCTTTCCATTTATCATGTTGATAAATCGTGACAACAAGAAAACATTAGCGATGCAAATGTGGCATGCAGATGTAAAATGCAGATATACAAAAAAAAAAAAAGGCAATTTTTAACGTAGTAGTCCACACTGTTGATGTTTCTTTTCAGCTCTTCCCTTATAAAAGGCTGTATGGTGAGGGAAAATCCATCACAGATGTTCTCAAAATCAAGCTAAGCTAATTAGCTGATTGCAATCACCAGTTGTCTACACCCCCAAACCTGCTTAAGTCTTTTTTTTTTTTTTTTTTTTTTTTTTTTTTGTAAAGCAACAGTCTTATCTTTTAGTTGGAAAACTTGTGCTCGAGGGTCTGGGAAGAAATAAGACTTTTATCAGATAATGTCTTCTGGGTCATCAGCCAGCCATGCATAACAGTTTTGAGTCCAAAAATATGACCAAACTAAACAGGGAATCGTTGGCTCGCATAGATGAAATGTTATTTTGTCTCCAGTCCACATTCCTTTCTCCTCTTTTGTTATGAATTCACCTCGTCACTTTCAAACATGAACACCACACACACACACACACACACGCACGCATGCACACACGTCTTGAAAGAGTCAGACAGAGATAGGGAAAGAGAGAGAAAAGAGAGCGTGGGGAGAGGGAGAGAAGGAAGGGCGATAAAACAGTCCAGTGAGTCCATGGTGACAGCCGTCCGCTGGGAACAAGGGAGGCGGAACAGCGAATACAGGTGCTATCAAATATACACATCTCACACTCCCCTTCGTCTCTTTTTTCCCCCCTTTTTCTCTCTCTCTGTGTCTCTCACTGTAAAACACCCTTTCACAAACTCACTCCCATCTCTCACTTCATCTCTCTCTCTCTCTCTCTCTCTCAATGTCTCTCTCTCGAAGGGGGTGGGAGGGAAAGTGGAAGAAGGAGCACGGATGCCATCGTACACGCAAAGGGGGTCTCAAGTGGGGAATTGCAAGAGCAGAGAGAGAGAGAGAGAGAGAGAGAGAGACATCAGCTTATTGACATTCCCGCATCAACCATTTGACTTCCACCCCTCCTCCTTTCACTCGAGGTTAGGGAAGAAGTGCGAGACCGGGAGGGAGGAGAGGAGAAAGCGACAGCGACGGGAGGGAGACACGTTAAGAGTGATGGGGGAGGGAGGGAGGGATGTAGAGAGACAGAGAGAGAGGGACGGAGGGAGGGAGGGAGGGAGGAGGCGACTGCAGACGTCGACTCGGATGAGCGAGGGAGAAGGGGGGGGGGGGGGGAGCGCTGCCGGAGCTACAAAACGAAACTTCCGGTCGGCGCGCTCCCCTCTCTCGAATTAGAGTGAATCATACCTGTTTATTTTGAGCGTGTGATATCTGCATGTAACACATTTGGGTATATCATACAAGGAACGGGTGCTGAACCAATAAGCTAATATGATAATATTATGTGCTCTTTTAGCGCTAGCAGCTAATTAGCTGGGATGCATATCGGATGAGTTTGGGAGGGCTGCATGTAAACAAAAACTAATTAATCCACTGCTTCAGCACACACATGGAATAAGAGGGATTGGATATGATGCACACACACACACCCTCTCCCTCTCTCTCTCTCTCTCTCTCTCCCCACTGTGTCAGTGGGCTGCAATGCTCCCTTAACTCCTTTTATTGTGGAAATAAAGGGATTCCAAAGCATTCTCCATGGTCATATAATATGGAATTCGCTGTATGTGCACATCTGAGCAAGCATACTGTGTATACCTATGAGTCTGTATGTACAGCATGCGCATATATGTGACAGGACGCAACAACTATGAATGCAATATGTGAGCGTGTGCAGTATTTTTATGTATAGGTATGTGCATTTGCATAGCTTATGTGTAATATAAGGAACGGGATGCATGTAACCAGCTTTGTATGTAACGTGCGTATAGCTGTGCATTACTGTGTGTGTGTGTGTGTGTGTGTGTGTTCGAGGATGTGCACAAGGGGCTGGGAAAAGCATTGCAGTGGATCATTCTGCTCCACTTGCTCTACAGTAGCAGTCCGGGCAGCAGAGAGAGAGAGACAGAGAGGGAGAGAGAGAGAGAGAGACAGAGAGAGAGAGGGAGAGAGAGAGAGGGAGAGAGAGAGACAGAGAGAGAGAGAGAGGAGTGGATGCCATGTTCGCGCTGCAGATATGACAGCAGTGGCACCGCTCCCGTTCTCTCACTGCTCCCAAAACCCGCGCGCTTTCGATACGTGTTTCAGATAACCTCCTTTTTGTACTCTCATTAAACTTTTCATTGCTTTTTATTGAACTTTTGATTATCTTGCATTTTCAATTTCATGTATTTTTTTCATTGAAATTTAATTTGGTGCCACCGAGATTACATCTCCGGAGGCGAGAGATAGGTAAGGGGGGGGGGGGAGGAGGGGTGCGATTTCCTCATGGTCCAGACATCTCCCCCATCAGAAAAGTCAGAGATGGAATGCGTGTGTGTGTGCGCGTGTGTGTGTGTGTAAGTATTGGTGCCGCTGGTGACATTTCTATCCGCATGAGTATGAGGACTCCAGGGCTAAAATGGAGACAGGTTTTTTAGGGGTCTTCAAAGCGGGGAGAGACTCTGCGGAGACAGATAAGGCTGTCGTTCGTGTGTGTACGCACGCATGTATGTCTATGTGTGACTATGTATTATAGGGTAGCACATGTGCGCACACACACACACTAATACACACACCAGTAAATGGGGCAGAAGTGAAATGCTTTGAAGCGTTGGGGTAATCCAGCGTAAACAGCAGCAGCAAGGCAGACTAGAGCTGGGCTGCTCCACTACTCCCAGCTACACAGGGGGAGCACAGCCACACACACACACACATCCGCACACACATGTCCATGTACATGCGCGCACACACAGTAAAACACACTTTGTAAAAGCGACTGAGCTGAGATGTTAGGAGAAGCAGGGAAAGGAGGGTAGAGGAGAGAGCGGAATGGAGAATGGAATTTTTCCGTTTGCTTTCCTCGCTTGGCTGGGCGCTGAGAAAGTGCATGTTTTGAAAATGTTTTCATCAGAGTAGCAGGCTTATCTGTCAGTTGTTGTTGGGGTTTGTCTTCCCTGACAGGATGAGTTTGCGGCTAAATCAGGCTTTAAATTCACAGCATGCCATGTTCTGACCCGCCATCCATAAATAGAGGGCAAATTAGACATTGTCATTGAGCATCACTGTCTCCTCACTGCCCCCTTTATTGTTTTTCTCTTTCTCTCACATTCCATTTCTGTTACTCCTATTCTCCTCCCTTTCTCAGTTTCCTTTCTTGTCCTCTCCCCCCCCCCCCTCTCTCTCTCTCTCTCTCTCTTTGTCTACCTTGCAGACTCTACCTCTCTCCATCATTCCACCCTACAGCATCAAAGCCTCTCCACACCACCAACTTCATCATGAATAAATTGCCAATTTAATATACATGAAACGAGTCCCCAGTTCCCCAAACGAAGTGAGAGAGGAGGAGAGATGAAGTGTGTGTGAGAGAGAGGGAGAGAGAGAGAATTCAATTATTTTTTGTCTCTATTAAGAACCCAAACCTCCTGCCCACTCTTCTCGCTTGGCAATTAGTGCTGTAGATAATTAACGAGGAGAGGGCAGCACCACACCACATCCCTAATCACACACATTTCTATCTGGCAGAGTTAGGGACTGTTGATATAATTTTGTTTCGCATTACTAAGGCTAATTATATAATCGATCACTCCCAGCCCCCTGCAGTACCCAAGGTGTGTGGTGGAATGTTTTGATATTAACCTGTAACTAACTGTCTGAAAACAGCAACTTTATGAATACAGCATTTATTGGATTTAGGAGGCACATCAAGTCGTTTATGATGTGACGGCAGGAGATCATTGTTGACTGTGTGTGTGTGTGTGTGCGTGCGTGTGTGTGTGTGCGCCAGCTTGCATATAGTCCTAAGCCATGTTCTGTGATGTGACATTGCTGACTGGTGCTGACGTTAAGACTTTTCAGGGGAGGGAGGGAAAAAAAAAAAAGGCTGCATCAGGAGAAAAAGAGCTAGCCCATCAGAGAGAGAAGACACAGAGAGAGGGAGAGGGGGAGAGAGAGAGAGAGAGAGAGAGAAAGTCTGCAGTCTATTTACATGGATGGGGAAGGTGGGGTCCTTTGATGTTCTCAATAGTGATTTTTAGCTGACCAGAAACATGCCTGAATGATCTCAGAGGGATTTTCAGTTCACAGTGGGAGCCAATCGCATCGACATGAATCAAACATCGACACTAACGGGACGACGAGGACAAAACCAAAAAAAAAACACAAGCCAGGTATTGTTCTTAAGGGTATTCTGTTGCGCATTGTTCTTAACAATGCGCAACAGAATATCCATCACACTCAGTTCATGGCTGTCTTATTCTCTCTGATACAGCAGCACAGAGGACATTTCGTTGAATGGAGATGGATAGCGACTCATTTGGTTGCAGGCAAGCCTGTTTACTATTCTGCAGAGAGTATCGCAAAATAGATGAGCTATTATTGATATTGATCATGGCCTCTTATCAGCTGGTTGATACTGAATGCAAAAAAAGTGAAACTGAACAACAACAGGAAAAAAAAAAAAAAAAAAAAAGTAAACCCTTTGAGGAGACTGAAACTTTTGATCCAAACCTTATGAGCAGTTTATAGAAGACACCAGTGTAAAGATAGTAGATACCAGTGACTACAATACACACTAGAATAGACCTGATACATCATCTCCCTCCTCAAAGGGTCGGGATGCAAATCATAAGACAACTGTAGCTGCATAGAATTATAATTCTATGTGGAGCGTTGTATGTGTGATCACACACAAACTCACATGCACACAAAAAGAAAAAAACTATGGTGTGGGCGACAGGAAGCGGAAATACCTGTGTGAAAAACCTGCAGGACCTCTCTCTCTTCTGAAGCTGCAAATTCAAACAATTTAGTCGTTAGCGATGTAACACCTCTCAAACACGCACACACACACACACACACACACACACAGGCAGGCAGGCACACCCACCTCATTAACATCACACAATAAGACTTGGGTGAATGGAAGATATTGTTATTCTCTGCACTCACCTCCTTTCTCTCTCATTCCCTCCCTCCCTCCCCCATAACTGCATTCCCTCTTCCCGCTCTGTCTTTCCCCTCTTTTTTCCCCCAGTCTTTTTTTCATCACTTCCTCCCTCTCTCCCTCCACCGCTGCATTTTCCTCTTTATCCATCTCATTCTCTGCATCTAACGTCAAGAGAATTGATGGCATTAATTACTATGCCACTCGTGCGTAATTGGTCATATTCGATTTCCTAACAAAAATTAGCATAATAAGCAGGCATATTACTCAATTAGGTATATATAATTGGGTCATTATTGGAAGCGGGAGAAACGTTTTTTCTCTTCAATGGAGAATGGACTTTTTTTTCTACAAATTCAACCTTTAGTGGGCCATTTGGTCAACAACAAAACATGGATTAATTGGTTCCACTTATAAATGGTATGCATTCACTTCACATGTGTAACTGATTACTTGGAGAGATAAAAAGAGCTAGATAGGGAGAGAAAAAAGAGGCAGAGAGAGACAAGGACAATAAAGCCGACCCAGTGACTCAGAAGCTGTTGCTGAATAAAGCCGGTGACGGCATTCGAGGTGGCAGCGGCTGTCAATCTAGCTGCTAAACCCCGCCTATCACTGTTGACCTCAGCGCAGACTATCGAAAAACAGTCTGCCATCCGGTCAGTCAGTCAATTAGCCAGGCAAGCCAGCCAGTCAGCCAGTCCCCACTGGGTTAACTCCCTGTCTGGTTTAAGCGAATGCCTACATGACCAAAGTCCAGAACAGAAGTGTTACCTAGTCTAGCGCTGTAGTAAAACACAGATCCTTTACGCACTCAGAATCAAGTTCCTGTTGATGTAATCCTGATCACTGCAAGCACTTGAGTCTTTCTGTCTGCAGCATCTTCTTAGCGATAACTCATGAAACTATGAGCTATGATTTAAAACAGCTTGCAAGCCTGTTTCTGGCACAAATATGTTTTAATGATCATAGGTCCCAGGGCCGAGACGAAGTTTTACTCGAGTTTCGATCCCGGGCTGAAAAGAGTTAAAGAACCCCGCCGTTATCTGTCACCCAAAACGTTGAGCACAAATTGTTAAAATGATCCCCGTGGAGAAGAGGACATCACCCATGTCTAAAAGCAGCTATTTATCACCCGAAAATCTCCAACATTATATATGGTTCTTAGTGCTTCATCAAACCCTGCACATAAAGACTTCTCTAACCCCTGCAGAATGGAAGAAAAAACACACTAACCGCTACAAAGTTATTAATCTTGATGAAAAACACACAGATGTCCTCTCTCTGTTCCCTTTTCTCTCCTCCATCGCTCTTTCTCGCTGTCCTCTATCTTTACCTTGTACCCCCCCTCCCCCCTACACACACACACACACGTACTTCTCCTCCACTACCCAGTAACTAATCACCCACAGTCTTGCGGATCTATACCGCTGATTGATTACCAAAAAACAAGGTATTCATCAACCCTACTCCATCACGCCCTAGTGATACATCGACCCCCTCCCTCCTGACCCCGGCGACCCCCGACGCCCCCGGGCCACAGTACCTTGGTGAGGCTGCGGGCGGCGCTGTCCTTGCCCCCGGGGGTGAGGTTCCTGAGCTGGACGTCCAGCAGCTCCACCAGCTGGGCCATGGCCCGCACCGTGGACGGCACGTCGCCAGGATGCAGAAGCCCCTTGGTCTGCCCCGCCAGCTCCTTGGCCACGATCGCTGCCGTCTCGCCCGAATGGAGCTGGGAGGGAGAGAGGGAGAGAGAGAGAGAGAGAGAGAGAAGGAAGAAGGAAGAAAGATGAGGAGAGAGATGGCAAAAGAGGGATGGAGAGACCGAGGAACGGTAGAGGAAGGAGAGGGAGGAACATATAGATGGAGCGAGGGAGGTAAAGATGGAAGAAGAGGAGTGACGGAGGGAGAGAACAAGAGAGAGGTGGGAGAGCAAAGAGAAGGGATTTGTTTATTGTAAATGAGTGTGTAGGTTAGCGGAAGGGGTGAGAGGAACTCAATGTCATGGTTATGTTTTCAGCGCCTCTTATGAGTGTTATCATAATGACACTTAAGATTACTTTACACTAACAAATCCTCCTTTAGCACCTCTGCTGCAATGCTGATTTCACAGAGACTATTTCAGCTAGGTTTTGTCTTATAAAGAAAAGCCTGTAAAGCCTCATGGCTCATCGGAGAGAACACGCTAAGCAATAAATTTAAACTGTAGGAAATCCTGATAACCAGAGCGGCAACGCAGGCCAGAATAATGTTTTCCGTGCCAAAGCTATGCATTCTTTGCAAGTTTGCCTATTATATAATGATAGCACAGTGAATAAATAACCTTATCGCTAATTTCCATTTCCCTCCAGCTATGCACCAGCTATGCATCTCTCAGATCACACACATGGACTTGGGTTAACAAACGAAGTTGGTTACATGGCCTAAATCTTCCCCTGTGGTCAATGTGTCTCCATGCGTGAGAAACTGCTCCAGGACCATATCCATAATGGATACCCTTACACTGGGGCTCAATGGGAGCCGCAGCGGCCGGCGGCAGCCTTCAGACTCACTTTCTGCATGATGTGGTTGACCCAGGGCGACGTGCAGTTGCTGAGGTCAGGGCCTTGGGGATCCCAGTAGCCCAACTTGGCCACGCACACGTATGTGGCCACGCCTGCAAGACAAGCAAAACAAACAGGCTGAGACAGCGCTGACATTCACCAGGAGACACGAAGACTCTCGAGGTGCCTGGGGTTCACTGAGCAGTTTGTGTGTGTGCAGGGGTTGTGTCTGTGTGTGTGTGTGTGTGTGTGTGTGTGTTGAAGGGAAGGTTCTTCTGTGTCTGTCAGTAAGCTTTTGATTGATCCATCAGGAAAACAATATGTGCTCAGGAATGTTTGTGTGTGTTTATGCCTGGATGTCATTGTGTGCAGTTTTTCTACGTGTATGAATAAGCTTGTACACATGCTGTATACATGTACAGTATATTCATGTGCTTGTGCATGCTTGTATAGGCATGTACTGTACGTGTGTCTATTATGCAGCACATTCATTCAGACAAAGGGCAACGTTTCAGATGTCTGGGGATGAACAGCGCGCTCACGCCCCAGTTACTGAGGGCCAGGAGGCCAACAACATGGGTTTTAAGCTGCAGCAAGGAAATGTACATCTGAATCAAGGTCTCATTTTTGTACAGTGTGTGTTATGTGTGCAAGCGTGTGTGTGTGTCTGTGTGTGTGTGTGTCAATAGCGATGCACTGCATGTGTGCATATGCGTGCCGTTTTATTCTTTTAATGAGTTGCTCTGGAGGCCGACTGTTTGCTGCTGTGTGCATGTCAGGCCGCATGATATGACTGTCCTAGTGAATCACCGAGAAAACAGTTAGCTCAGCATACCTCCCAACATGGTTATGGCTGTGCTTCTACAACATTTTTAACGTAGAATTTAGCACGGAAGAACCTAGTAGCAGATAATACATACTGTATAGTGACATGAATGAAGAAAAGGTTTGACTTACACAGCAAAAACCAATATATTGAGAAAAAAATGAAGAAAAGAAAGAAAGAACGAAAGAAAGAAAGAAAGAAAGAAAGAAAGAAAGAAAGAAAGAAAGAAAGAAAAAACACACACTCCAGTAGGGCTGAAAGATTGACAAATATCTGATTGCGATTATTTGACAGAATACTGCAATTGCGATTTAAACTGTGATTCATATCATCACAAGTTTTTCTTGTCATAACTTTAAAATTATTTAAAGAAAAGTGAATTTGTTAATAAAAATAGATGTCAGTGTGCAGGATTTACTGAGTTTGAGTATGATTAAAGTTTTCATTAATGTTGTACTTGATTCATGGACCAAAGATTACCCGCAGGACTAAAACACCTTGTTCAGAATTCCATTTTGGACGCTGCTCCTCTCTCTTAAGCAATTAATTAGCCTCTGCGATTTAGAAATTGCAGAAGTTGGGATTTAGATTTTTTTTTCAATTAATTGTTCAGCTCTACACTCCAGCCAATTGACCGGACCATTCACTCGGCCAGTTCCTCCACGCGCCCGGCGATCCCCCTCCCCAGCCTCCTTACCCAGTGTCCCGACAGGACAGGGCTGCTTGGCCGTCTGGCCCTGCTGGGTCTGGGGCCACGACACGTCAGCCGTCACCCTGGGGCTGCAGAAGTCCTGCGGGGGCAGGGCCGGGGGCTGGGGGTCCGCCGCCGGGACCTGCGCCGGCGGGGAGCGGCCTCCGACTTTCTGGTTGGTGTCGGGGATCTGGTTGGTGTCGGAGGACGACCCGCCGGCGGGGCCCAGGACGGGCTGGCGGACCGTGGTGGTGGTCCGGTAACGCTGGCCGGGCGAGGTGGTGAGGAGCGGCCGCGGGGTGGTGTAGTAGGGAGGAGAGCGGGTGGTGGTGGTGCGGCTGGTAGACGAAGAGGAGGAGCCACCGCCACCGCCTCCACCTCCACCTCCTCGGTTAGGGGGGACCATGGGAGGGCGGTAGTCTGGAGAAGAGAGAGAGAAGAGAGGGTTAGAACTAACAAAGACAGAACCTGGTTTCTTAAACTATAGACACACAAGACCGCACACTTAAAAGTCCAACACTCTTCAAACGTAGGTGCGTAGATTCCGTGAACGTATCAATTCAACCAGTATGAAGAGAATCTGCATGCTACTTATGCTTTATTACATGATGCTCATAAGAAAACAAAGTGCAAATCAGGATCACATCTTCCTCAGTCACACAAATAAGAAAGACTACCTAACACATATATAGGCTCTGTTCAAACACACCTGGTTTCTATTGACCCAGATAAGGACTTCTAATTACAGGAACAGAAAATACATCACAGAACATACAAGCATTACACACTAGCAGTACTGCTAATGCAAAGTAAGACAGTGGTATACAATCCACATCCATGTCAAGAAAACATCCTCAACATTTCTTTCTTTCTGTCTTTCTTAAAGTATAGGCCAGGACAAGAGTTTAGAATTGATTCCCCGGGTGAAAAAGTGTAAGAACAACAGAGCGAACGGAACTGCGATCGAGCGAACCGTCTGCGTCAGCTGCGAGTGACCCGGAGATCCACAAGTGTAAATTGTATAGTGAGGGTGGGTACACAGACACAAGCAAATTCGCGGGCATTCATTTACACAACGCTAAACAGCCTTGACTGGGAGTAGCTCATGTTTCTGATGACTTCCCAATGCCAGTGCTTCCATCTGTTGTCTAAGTCATCCTATGCCAGGTCTTTGCTTTTGTCTTCCAGTGAAACTCCCGAGCTCAAGGCATGTTCAGAACACTCCGGTCAACAACAAATACAATTTTGAAAACACAACATAAACCTGTGTACTAAAGGGGAATAATGTGTGAATGTGAAATCCCTGCTGCCAGCCTACAGTAGACCAACCTACCGGTCTGTCCTGTGAACGTAGCACAAAGTTATTGGTCTATCCTGTGGGACTAGTACACAGCAGTGGCTCTTGCTCCCTAACCTGGCGGAAGAAACATCCTTTCAGTGCCATGCATGATTCATAACAACATGACATCACAGGGGGCAGGAGGGCCTCTTAGATGCATATGGCACACTCTTCTATTGTCAATATTTCATTGTAAAAAGGCTCAATTATTCACATTGACCCTGTTTAGGGGACAGAAATAAAGAAGAAATGGATGAAGTGATGGGAGAGGGAGGAGGAGAGTGTGTCTGTGAGGTGCTGTAGTGTCCCCTTGTGAACCTATAGCACCGCTTCTCTTTCTATCCGCTAACCTTGCTTGATTTTCAGCCGCACTGGCACAAATCAATTTTGCAGGGATCGAACGTCGGGTGGAGGGAAATAATCATTTACGGGTTTCCCTCGCTTTCCTTTTAAATTATTTTTTTATCAGTTCCAATCATTTGCCTCTAATTATGGCTTTGGAACTCGTTAAGTGTAATATACAGGAGGAGAAAGTATATAAAGAACATTTAAAATCAATTAGGATAGCAAATTCCTTATCAGAAATCTGAGCCCATTTTGTAAACCCACACCCTTATTAAAACTCTCTCTCTCTTTTCTCTCTCTCTCTCTCTCTCTCTCTCTCTCTCTCTGTAAATTATATTTTTTACCAAATTACCTTTTTTTTCTCTTTCTCATTCTCAGATTTTTCATGTTTTGAAGTGTTTTTACACTCAATAATTTATGTAAACATAGTATGCATGCCTACACACACACACACACACACACACACACACATATATACTGTATATACATATATACTATATATATACACAGTATACAACTACATACAACTACAACTCAGTGATTACAGTATCACAGCGCGACAAATCTTGCTTGCAGGCCTATACCGTAGATGACACTATGACATTATGGTTTCATCGTCTTATTACAAACCTATGTGGATTTTCTGATGTCCACGTATAGGCAAGAACACACACAAACACACATGCACACACAGAAGCAGCTCTCTTAGAAACTACTCAACTCTTGATTCCATGATATTTTAAAGCAGCAGATTCTTTGTGTAAAAATACACTCGTCTTATCAGTCAAAATCGCAATGTGCTGCAACAGAGAAGAGCGTCCATCCCCCTAATTAAGACCCCGTAGATTCAGACAATTTGCACAAATTAATTTCAGGTGTCATGTATGGTCACTGGCGGAAAATCTTCTCCACACGCAGGGTGTGTCAAATCGAAACTTAAGAGCGAAATACTCTGTCCAGAGAAAGCTGGACTCACCAGTGATGGATGAACCTGCTGCAAAAAGATTGTTTTTCCCATCACCTCCACCCCTACCAGGTACAACCAGGAAGACGGTACGTGACGTCTGGGTAATGAAGTCCTTCAAACATTCAAAAAATTCAACCCGTTGTCTCCTGCTGCCACTTGGGGCCGCCAAGGTGCGAAGTTGCCTAGTGCAGCTTTAAGCCTAACTCCGTGTTGAAATTCCCGATTTCATGATTCCACAAGCGATTTTCCGCCCTACTCTCTCTCTGTCTGTCTAAGGGGTTTGTTTCTGTGCGCCCCAGGCCATAATATGTGTAGTACATGCCGGTCACTGACATTGAAGGCTTCTAGAATGTGTGGTTTCTCAGTGGGGTTGTATGTTCTGCTGGGCGAAGGGGTTTGATTGGATGAATTTACTGCTGGTGATTGGAGGCCTATGTGTAACTGTTATTGACTGGTGTGTTTGGACTGTATATACACTGTATATATTAGTTAAAGGCTGGTATAAGGGTGTGTGCAAAGTCATCAGGGTGTATTTGAGTTAAAGGGACTTTAAAACTGCAAATAGTTTTGGTTCCGTATTTACTGTGACGTGTTGCGTTATGGGTAACGCTATAGATGTTTTTTCACGTGTATTGGGGTGAAAGGAAGGTGTGAGTGTGTGTGGGGAGAAGTAGGTGTGTGAGTGTATAGGCGGTGGGGGGCGGGAGAGGGTGTTTTCATATTATTTACTGTTAGCTGAAGATGTTCTTTCCTGTGGATTTTTAGTTAGATGTTTAATTAAAGAACATCAAAAGTCCCTCTCTCTCTCTCTCTCTGTCTCTCTCTCTCTCTCTCTCTCCCTCTCTCTGTCTGCCTGTCTAGTTGACTGACAGCCCCGCAACATGCCGCTCTTCCTGTACATTCTGTTCTTTTCCCTCACAACTCAATGGAGTGTTTCCGTACCTAAACTGCGCTGCTCCCATTCCTGAATCACTCCCACCCTGCCTCATGCATTCTCCACGGAACATCACCATCAATCATGCGTGGCAGCAGTGGCCTAGGGACTCGCTGTCAATCTGTGTGTGTGTGTGTGTGTGTGTGTGTGTGTGTGTGTGTGCGCGCGCATGGGCATACTTATGAAACAGAGAGCAAGTGTGTGTCTATCTGCGCTAAAACAGGAAGCTCCATTAGAGGCTCTGCCACAACAATAGGAGAGTAATGATGTGGGTGTGCGCATGTGTGTGTGTGTGTGTGTGTGTGTGTGTGTGTGGGGGGGGGGGGTTGATGTTTGCTGTCATTCGAGTGCGGGGCAGAAAGCACAGGGGTTTGGCAGCTTGGGGTGAGGCAACACAAAAGCCTGCAAGCATTACAGACAAGGGGCAACGACATTACACTTCCTGGTCATCTCTCTCTCTCTCTCTCTGCTATTCTCCTCCCATTTTTCTGTCCGATTCAATCTCTATATTCTAACTCATTACTTTCTCCCCCCTCTCTTTCTGTCACTTTTTATCTAATTCTACCTATTTTCATCTCTATATTTCAACTCGACACACTCTCTTTCTTGTTTACTTCCTCTATGCCTTTCTTTTGTCCTCTCTTTGTGCACGAGAGGAAAAAAGAAAGCAGAAAAGAGAAGCTCACATAAGATGATGAATTTATCAGCGGCCTCACATTATGCTGTGAAAAGGTGCTGTAGGGACCTGCATGAACATGACATAACAGCTTCATGAAACATTTATAGGGGAAAAGGCTAGAGGTTGTCCTCATGAGGGCTGACATATCTCCCCGCGCTTGAGCTTAGGAAGCCCTGAGTAAATGCGCTATGACAAGCTCATGATGTCACCTCACCTAAACGCTGCGCTCTTAGCCGCGGCTGAGAGGCGTGTGACACGGGCCGCATTACAAGGAAAGGGAAATGCAATCACGTGAGTGCAAGCCTGTACGCTCTTTATGGGTTTGTACTATATGCATGCCCTGCACACACATCTGTACTCCAACCACTAGTATGTGCTATGATGAACATGCATCTCCTGTATCCTCGTTCTATTCTACAGCTGAAGCCATCTAAGAAATGCAACTTGTAACACTTTAGATTAGGGGACACATATTAATTATTAATAAGTTGCTTATTAACATGCATATTATTGGTTCATTATTAGTCATTACAAAACACGTATTAGCACCTTATTCTGCCTCATTCCCTGGGCTGTTCACATACTTCAGACCAGGGAAACAAACACAATAGAATAGAATAGAATAGAATAGAATAGAATAGAATAGAATAGAACAGAGTGGTTGAAGTCCTGTCTATCCAGCCTTACTGCAGCAGGACTTTCTCCTTGCGGTGGCACACCAGTGCAGCGGCAGTGCAGCAAGAATCACTTTAGATTAGGGAACACATATTAACTATTAATAAATTGCTTATTAACATGCATATTGGTGTATTGGTTTTCCCTCAATAGCGCTTAAGGAAGTTGTTGCACATTAATTAGGCTCTTAGTATGCATTTCCATTCAGTACGCTTTTCTCAGTATGGGGCTTATAAGGTGCTAGTATCACAAGAAGACTTATTCTCCCTTAATTAGGCTTTCTGAATAACTTTAATTCATATGAATCATTTGAAAATGTCTATTGGTTTACAATACACTAACAAAATATATTGGTTTCCTACCTAAATTGTACAGGAAATGCATATTAAGAGCCCAATTCATGTGCAACAACTTCCTTACTGACTGCTATAAGCACTAATTCAGAGGCTATTGAGGGAAAACCCATAGTTAATGGACTATACTTGTAGAATACGGTGCTAATAAGTGGTTTGTAATGACTAATAATGAACCAATACACTACTAATATGCATGTTAATAAGCAATTTATGAATAGTTAATATGTGTTCCCTAATCTAAAGTGATACTGCAACTTTTTATATAACTTGCTGCACTGCTGCTGCACTGGTGTGCCACCGCAAGGAGGAAGTCCTGCTGCAGTACTAAGGCTGGATAGACAGGACTTCAACCACTCTGTTCTATTCTATTCTATTCTATTCTATTCTGTTCTATTCTATTCTATTGTGTTTGTTTCCCTGGCCTGAAGTATGTGAACAGCCCAGGGACTGGTGAGACAATGGCAGGCTGGCAGTAAACTGGTTCCTGGAGTTGTCTATCTGTCACCACACTCGAAGGGCCATAGAGACGCTGTCAATCAGCCTGGGACGCCAACACAGGATCATCTGACATGCAGACACGACATTGTGTGTGTCTGTGTGTGTGTGTGTGTGTGTGTGTGTATGTGGCGCGGTGATGGGGGAAATTTTTTGTGTGGGTAAAACTGCCTGTCTCTGCCTGCGCTCTGTTGCTGAGAACGCTCTTGTTGACTTCCCACTTGGTAAACAGAGGGATCGTAAATCTACAACACAGAGGTAGAAGACAGGGGAGAGAGGAGAGGGAAAACGAACTTCCCCTGGCAACTTTCCCACATCTTCAGAAACGTCTACGGAATATGCACGCCAGACAGATACTGAGAGAGAGAGAGAGAGAGAGAGAGAGAGAGAGAGAGAGAGAGAGAGAGTGTGTGAGAGAGGAGAAACAGAGACGGGAGAGAAGGGGGATTTGGATTACGAGGAAAGTTTCGCAGAGCTGAAAGGTAGCATGTGTTCTACTCAAAGGCTCTCCCTAATACGCAAGACGACTTCTTTACTTTCTTTGCAGTGTTCTCAAAAATTACCGTCCTCCTAGCCTCCACACACACACACACACACACACACACACACGGTCCTGAACAGTAGGGAGGGATGGATCCAGAGGGGTAATAGCAGAATGACAATCTAACTGGAGGGCACAAAGCTTTCGAGGCTGGATAGGAGCACAGACATTCAATAGGGCTGCATACTGCGATAACACACTGCCCCTATGGCTGGCACACACACACACTCACACACACACTTGTACAGACATTTACTTTCACTCTCTTATGCACAATGTGACACACACACACACACACACACACAGCTTGTGGCGAGTAGCTCTAGCCTGCTGATAAGACAGAATGGAGCACTTCAAAGCAGTGATACTTAGAGATAGAAAACAACCTCAACTAATAGAGCTTCCCTCAAAATGGCTGCCAGGCACCACCAAGTTCCACAGCTAATGTTTCATGTACAGAGACACGACTGCTCCACTCTGCTGCCGTGCCAGTTGCATAATCATGCCATCCCTCTGTACAGGTTGGAGTCACCTGCAGCAACTTTGGCAATTACATGCTTCTTTCCTAATCAGGGGATGTTCCCTTGTTCAAAGCAAAAAGCTAATGGGACAGACTGTTTTTTTTCCTGTTTAATAAATAAAGAAATATTTGCATCAGCGTCCAGATTGTGGATTCTAACTCATGTTAGCCAGGCCTGTGAGGACAAAAAGTAGGGATATAGCCTAAGCATTCAGTCAAATCATCATTACAGTATTCAGTCCCTCCAGGAACTTGCGATTTTGCGATCGCAATAATTAATGCAAATTCAAGAAATCTCTGAATATATTTGCTTGCAGTTTTGCAAAATTGCCGCAACTTTTCCGCATGAAATGGCCAAAAAAAAAACAGACCGCTTGTGATTTGGACCAATTGTCGCATTCGGTGTCGTGGTAACTTGCGTCATCGCAGCGCGCATTCAGGTGGAAGATGAACAAAACTCACCTGCCAACAAAAATTACTGCCATAGACCGTGCAAAACCAAACAAAAGCAGCAAGAATCGAGGTGAGTGCAAAATTCAAGCTCTTGGAAGAGTTAATAGCTTAACGGAGAGTGGGAGAGAATAGGGGGAAGCTGTGTGTGTGTGTGTGTGTGTGCGTGAGTGTGTAAGAGAGAGAGAGAGAGAGAGAAATTTTTCCTTTGCTTGCAATTTTTCCCAATTCCCGCAATTTTACCGCAAAAAGAGCACATAAAACCTCGCAAATTGTATCGCAATTTTTGAGAAAAGCCGCAGCAAAATCAAGCATTTTTGGCCGCAATAATCACAAAAAAACTCCACGAAATCCTGGTGGGACTGAGTATTGTAACAAAGGATATAACCTTTGGCAAAGTGACCAGTGAGTGTTTAACGTTTTGCTGCCCACAGTTCATCATCAAAGGAATCACAGCTGATCATTTAGACGTTCAGGAGTGGAACCACTTTGCTGCCCCCCTGCACTTTTCATATATTTTTAAAAGGAAATCTGAATGCAACACAGAATGACACGCTCCCCTCGCTGCTCTCTCCTGTATTTACTTTCTGCAAGGCCATGGGTTTCCCATCCACTCTGTTGTCCTGGCTAGGCCTGCTTAATTTGGCATCTGCTGTTTGGCAGAAGAGAAGCAGCGCTGTGGCCAAATACACGCAGAGGGGCCAGGCTGGGGCAATCCAATCGATGAGGACACACTGCAGGCAAGGAACAGGTGCATCAGAGTCTCTGAAGCAGAGTTCAGTCTCTGCTGAGACGGCTGTGTCGTAATCTATTTGGGAAACAGGGAGAGGGGATAGGGAGGGAGGGAGGGAGGAGGGAGGAGCGGGAGGAGGCGGATGCAGGTGGAGGAGAGGGAAGATTACAGAGGGAGGGAGAGAAGTGTATACCTACAGAAAGGAAAGAGGGGAAGAGAGAGAGGGAGTGTTGTGGACACATGTAGTCTTTCTTTTTTGTGTCTCTCTTGTATCATAATGGACAGATTGCATTCATTTTGCCTTGTACAATATATACCAGTGTGCAGGGCTTTGATATAACAGGGAATGCTTGCTGCAGATAGATACTTGTAAATTGAGGTTGGAGAGCTTTTCTGTTATTTTTTGTTTGCAGTATGATTTGATATTGACCATATCCCTTTAAAAGGCAGCAGTGACTAAAATCCAACATGGAACTTATCCAATGTCTTGATGCTAGGATAAACCTTTTGCAGGAGGTACTACCTCATTTGACACAGTTGTTTTTATTTTACATGCTAGATGTGATTTTGAGACCAAAATTAGGATCAGTTAAGAGTTTTGCACTTTGAAACTGTGAAAATGGAGTCAAAAATGGAGTCAAAGCAATCATGTCCTTCGTTTTGAGACACACACACACACACACGCACACGCACACGCACACACACACACACACACACACACACACAGAGCCCACAAGAGTCCAGTTTAATACACCACTTTTCTTTTGCCAAATCAAGTCACCTAGCACTTGAGACCCAAATGTGACTCCTGAACAGTAATCAACATTTACACACATATACACATTTAATCACCACACACACACACACACACACACACACACACACACACACACACACACACACACACAGAGTGGCGCCAAAGAGGAAAAAACAGCAAAATAGGGAGAAAGAAACAGAGAGAGAGAAGTGAAAGAAAGTTGAGGTGGTGTGTCTCTATTCAGATAGTCATATCTCTCCTCTCAGCAACACACACTCAGACACAACAAACACACACACACGCGCACACACACACGCAGACCTCGTTGCGACAGGCCAGGAGTGTGCTGAGGGCGAGCCTAATCAGTGATCTGGTGAAAGAAGGTCTCCACTCCAACCATTAAGTCCTGTTATTCTCTCCACTTTAGCCTGTTTCCAACATTTCCTGCACTACTTAGCACTGCCGCTTGATTGCAATCTGGTGCCAAGGAAGGAAGGGAGAGGAGAGGAGAGGAGAGGAGAGGGTGAGGAGAGGAGAGGAGAGGGTGAGGAGAGGAGAGGAGAGGGTGAGGAGAGGAGAGGAGAGGAGAGGGTGAGGAGAGGAGAGGAGAGGAGAGGGTGAGGAGAGGAGAGGAGAGGGTGAGGAGAGGAGAGGAGAGGAGAGGGTGAGGAGAGGAGAGGAGAGAAGAGGAAAGGGTGAGGAGGGGGAGAGGGAGAGAGGTAAAGACAATAGATACTCCATGCTTGACTTCCTTTGGAAATGGAACATTGTGACTCCAGCCATTAAGAGTTCAAAGGTGAAGCTTTAGATTTCCGTAAACTGACAGAGTGGCAAGTAGAGGTCATCCCTCCATAACTGTGTAGAATTGGATAGCTTGTCTATATCTGATTACTCTCTAATTAAGATTGAGGATTGCGCCTCTGATTTTTAAAATATCTCACTGAACTAAGCATTGGGTTAGTACAGCGTTTCTCAAAGTGCCCCCCCTGGGGGGCACAGAGGCATGACAGGGGGGGCGTGCGTGACCGGGGGGGGAAATGTAGTGCGGAACTAATGTTTTGACGTCGGAATCTTTTTCACGGCGGAACAATAAACAAACCGTGCTTTCACGTTAGCAATGGTGTTCATTCAGACAGAGTCTGTAGGTTTACAGAATGGAGAGATATTTGACAGGGACGAAAAGAAAAACAAGCGATGCTTCCGAGACAAACAAGACAAAGTGGGACGGTAATCAACCAAAAACCAAGGGTTAGGTTAGCAGTGCAAAACAGGCTCATTGCAGCCACTAATGCAGTGATAAGACTTGAGCTCTCACAAATTGACTTGGTCATCTTTCTTGCCAAATATCTGCATTTGTTCTCTTTTTTTGCACAGACTGAACTTTGTTATCGTTCTAGCAAAGCGATTGCAAATTTTATTTTATTTTTCTCTAATTTTGAAAAAGCACGCAGACTGATGGAGCAATCTAGTGAACTTTATTGTTATCGTTCTAGAAAAGTGATTGCAAATTTTATTTGATTTTTCTCTATTTTTGAAAAAGCACACAGACTGATGGAGCAATCTAGTGACAAATGTCACAAAAAGTGGTTTGATAAAGTTGAAGAGGAAGTTGCTTTTTTTATTTGCACAACAAATTACTGAAAGAAAGGTGAAGGGAATGTTCATGATCTTGATGTCATTTCAATAAAGTTAAACCTGGCCCATTTTGTCACCATTTTGTTGGGGCGGGGGGCATGAACATTTTTCTTCCTCCAAAGGGGGGCATGACAGAAAAAGTTTGAGAACCACTGGGTTAGTATGATGCAGGAACATAAAAAATATTGATATGGTTGAGTATTTACATTATTTTTCAACACTTTTACTATTTGATGGGGCAAAAATTACCTCTAGAGTTGCACAGAACACATTTCATAACCGTGCACTGTTCCTTTAACAGCAATTTCAATGTGCAGGCTCTGTCTTGAATATGCCATCGGATTGTCTCACCTGAAATAAAATAGATATCAACGCCTATGAGTGCATAAGCAAGAGAAAGTATATGAGACTTTAAGCGTGTGAAAAGTTGTACCAAAGAGGAAGAGAAAACAAAACAAAACAGCAAGACAGAGAGAAAGGGGGGGGGGGGGGGGCAAGACAAAGAAGAAGAACATGAGTGAAAGCAAGATGTGAAAGGCAGTGTGTACACGTCTAGATCTATTCAGTTTTAGCCCTGCTTCGCCCCTCCCCTCCCGAAGATGCAGATAACATGAATAATTTTGCGACTTTGTTGGGGGAAACTTTCTAAAGTGTGGCAAGGCAGACTGGAGGTGATAAATTATTCAAGTGTTTCATCGGAGCCATGCCGCTTGCGTAGGGCAGGCCTCTATAATATGCATGTAAGAAGACATGATGAAACAACTCCATAAACAGTAGAGAGTGAGAGAGTGTTGAGGGAGTGTGGGAAGGGGAAGAGGAGGGGGGGGGGGACGCGGAGACAAGTGACTTTGACTCTGACTTTATGGAGGCATTCATACACCAAGCCTCTATAATATATACATCTGAGGACACTTGATGAAATAGCCTCGCATGAGCTGAGATAGGGGCGGGAGCGGAAAAAGGAGGGCAGATTAAGAGGGAGAAAGGGAAGATGGAGGGGAAAAAAACAGCAGAAAACAATGCGTGCGAAAGAGAAAGATAGATGAGGAGGGCAGGGGAAATATTGAGTTTTCTGCCTGCGTGTGTGTGTGTGTGTGTGTGTGCATGTGTTTGTCTATGAGAGAGAGGAAGAGAAAGAGAGAGAGAGACAGAGGGGTTAACAGACAAAAGAATAAGCGCTCAAACACTCACTGCAAACAATACGTGTAGAGAGGCAGTTCACTTTCCCTCTAATTACCAAGGGAGGAGGCATATGCATTTCAAAAAGATCAGCGTCTGCCGCCTGCTGCATTAACAGTCAGATGGAAATACTTGAGTTGAACCCTCGCCGTATATCTGTTTGTCTGAGGTGAACTCAGCTTTGTTCTATTTCCATCTTCCCATTGATGTTCAAACGCTGATGCTTAAAGCAAACCGTCTGCTACAGTATCTCAGCATAGGATAGTTGAGCTGTGTTTGACTCCTGTGTGTGTTTGCAAACAGGCGTGGGGCGCGCATGCACGTTCAGATGCGCGCCCCTAAAGAACGAACTGCCAATTTCCCCCAAAAAAGCCGCATAATACCTCAGAATGACCTCGTTCTGAACGGTCCAATCAGCCGCCTTTGTTCGCCGGTCGGACAGACACAACACAGTAATTGGTGCTCTCTGCGTTGTACCCCAATTACACTTGGTTCTCAGAGGACTACCTCGGCCTTGTCTTACTCCATGGCCCATTTCCTGCCTCAGTTTACATCTTAAAGAAGTAGATACGAGCCAAAGCAAAGGCAGAAACCGGCATTACGCCACATCAGTAACGAGTGGAAACCCTCAGTTTTCCTTGGCCCGCTTCCCCGAACCGACGGAGAAAAAAACACCTGGGCTGGAGCACGGAGAGTTGGAATCCAGCTAAAGACCTTCCCCGAGTCGCCCTGCTATGTACTCACTATCTAATAAAGCAACATTAAAGTGAATGTAAACCCCGATCTAACTCCATGGCTTTGTGTATGGTTGAGAGCAGATGAAATAAAGAGGAAAAAACATGTTTGAGTTTCTAGGGAATAGGGGATGAATTGAAAAACACACCGAAAAAAACTTCAATGAATCGACTTTTTTTTTTTTTTTTTTCCCGGAGAAAGAGAAAATCATGCAGTTGAGGTAGTTAATTTATTCCTTGTCTTCATTGAGTGAGGGAGCGGAGCGAGGAGGAGAGTCGGGGAGCGGGGCGGCATCATTGATTGTATGTATTTATCTCCCCCTGGTCAGCAGTCTGGCTTGTTGCTGTGCTCTGGAGGTCGTTCTCTACATTGAATCCCCATTGATCTCCTCTTTAGAGCCTCCTGAGACACCCAGAGCTCCATTATAAGAGTGATCACACTCTCGCGCGCGCACCGATAAACACATACGCACTTCATGCATAGACAAACTCAAACTGTACGTACATTAGCACATTAGCGCACACTCATATACACATACACACACATGATTATGCATTCATAAACGCGTGCAAAAGTTTCTATTGCCCGGTGCACAGGCACACGGACACGCACACTTACACCCCGACCCCTCTTCTCACACACATACTGATCGGTAGAAACCAAGTTTAATGCTGCCTCTCTCTATAATTCCTTGTACTGCGTCTCCTAACTGCGTGTAAGAGCATGCGATAATTCAGACATCATTTAATAAGACACGCAGCCAGACTGCCTTGACCACTCCATGGAAAGGTGTTGAAAGGCAATTATACTGGGCAAATAGCCCTTCAGGCTCCAGGGGCCTAAGCCCTTCCATCCAGAAAAGGGTGTGTGTGTGTGTGTGTGTGTGTGTGTGAGAGAGGGGCGGGTGGAGGTTCTGCCCTCACACCAGAGCCAAGAGAGGCTCGCTCTGGGTTAGAGATCACTCAGTCGCCTCCCTCCACTCCTCCATCTCAGACACTCCTGGGTCCATTCAAAAGAAATGCATTATAAGTTGGTCGGCGGCTGGGTGTAAGCTAAAGAGAAGAATGGCGAGTGGTAAAAGGCAAGACGCATTTACAGTATATGTGCTGTGGGGTCACCATAACATTCAGTGGAAATATGCTTCTGAAGGAATAAAGCTATCGGGGTAGTGTTGATGGTTTCATTGTGAACTTATTCTTTGGGTAGCTGAAAAAAAAAAAACAAATAGCAAAAATAGCAAAAAAATAGTAGCACAAACAGCAGTACTGCTGGCATCTGCAGTGTCAACAGCAGTGGTATTTCCGGGTCCAATGTTTCTCAGGAACACTGTTCTAAAATAGTCAATCTCCAATTTTTTTTTCTTGACTTCTAAAAACATTGCAGATGCCATCGGGGGAGATACCCCTTAATGTAGGCAAACACACAGAATGGTGAACCGTGACGGCACAGATGGCGCTTTGCTATTTTTTTTTTTCGTTTTCCTTACTTTGCTGAATTAATTATCGAGGGAAGATTAGGGGCTGTAAGTATCCATTATGTCACAAGAACTAAAATGCATTTATCATTGAAATAAATATATAAAAGCATTACAAATATGATAATGTATTTCATGTTGGAATTACTTCCCTGTGCTTTACATCACCTCACAGCCTTCCCAATCAATTCAGTGAGGCAAATCAACACTCTTTTCCTAGGAGTATTATGCATATGGTACAAAGTCAAAAGGGAAGAAAAAGCATGAAGCGAGAAGAAATGAAAACGGAGAAACGGCGCTTACCGTTGTTGCCGAAGTCCAGCGAGTACTTGACCACGTGGTAGTTATTCCACACGTAGAGCAGGTTGTCTCGAGGGTTGTAATCCACCGCGGCGATGTACTGGTAGGAGTTAGGGAACGGTATGCTAACCACCGTCTCCTTGCTCTTGTCGGTGTTGTACATGTAGTCGATCTTGTTGCCCGTCCCCTCGTTGTCGTCGTCTTCGTAGACCGTCTTGACCACGTACAGCACGCCGCAGATCATGAAGGCGTTGGAGGCGGTGCGCTTGTCGTAGCTGGTGTCCCAGGAGCCCTCGATGCGCAGGGTGTAGGGGTTGAGCTGGCTCACCACTATGCGCCCGTTGTTCTGCTCCGTGGCGTAGATCACCCACAGCCCGTTCTCGTCCACCGCCAGGTCGATGTCCGACTTGCCGCCCCAGCGGTACGGCGAGGTGTCGTGGTAGTTGGCGTTGGCGATGATGGCCTCGCCGCTCTTGATGCGCGTGCGCAGGTCGAACTTCACGATGTTGCGGGTGCGCTCCTTGTTGAAGAAGAGCGCGCCGTCGTAGACCACGAAGCCCGTGCCGTCCACGCGGTGCGGGAGTTTGTAGGTGGTGGTGGGACGGCCCGCGATGAAGTCCTCCTTGGAGGAGTACTCTGTCAGCGTGTCTGTGCGGTAGGGCGTCCAGGGCATGTAGTAGATCTTGTCTGAGGCCTGCAGCGGGTCTTTGCACCAGGCGCCGGACTGGTGGTCGGACTCAAAGAGATGTTCGCTTTGGTACACTCCTCGCAGGATGCCAGGGCACAGAAACACTGAGGGACAAATGACAAGATGTTCACATCACAAGAAGTATCGATACATCTTTATGCAGTCTCTGTAAAATGTCAAATATACTCTATTTATGAAAGGTTATCCACAGCACCTGCAAAATGTTATTTACAGTCTCTTTTCATAAACTTTACGTTGTGTTTTAACTTAACCAGTCAGTGATGATAGATCATAGGCTCATTGTGTTGTACCGTATGCTTGGTGTATTGTCCCTGTTGATTCTAATGCATGGCAACAGCATGCATCCTATTCAACAGATAATAGCCTTCTTTCACAGCTAAGAGGAAAAAAGGAAATGGTACATTTTGTTCTGCTTCCCCTTTTCCCTACATTCCCATTTCTCCCTCCCTCCCTTGCTCCTCATTAGTCTCCGAGTTCTTTCTTCCTTTCTCTTTCTTTCTATTTCTGTCAGAAACCACCAAGTGCAGAGCTGTACACGTCTTTTATCCCCTGCTGTTTCTGCAATTGTTCCAATAATTCATTTCCCACCCCATGCTCTCTATTCCCATCTTGGAATACCGGGGTCGTGTTTTATGACTGATGTGGGAGAGGTAGTAAATTCTGGGAAGCCAGAGCGACCGGAGTCTTGGGGACTTTTGTAATTTGACTGGAATGCTGTCACACACACACACACACACACGCGCGCGCACACACACACACACACACACACATCAGAGACACGCAAAAAGAAAGAGAAGGGCCAGATGTGCACTGTGGTTTTCCCATTCTCCTTCATAATATAACTCCAGATTCCGCTCAAAGGGCCGGGAATATTGACTGAATTTTCGATGGCTATTCAAAGCACTGGCATAACTTTTATATTCCGGTGAAGCATTTGAAATATTAAATGTCAATGTGATTTTCTGTTCATTGGCTCCTCATAAAAAAGGTTCTCTACCCATGGAGAGTTTGTTAAGTGACATTCAACATGATACCATGAAATCATATAGGCCCAGAGTATGTCTAATGAGAACCACTGTCTCCAAATTGCCTCTATACGCAGAGATCACACTGTCTTAATATAGCAGCACTGAGTTTGAAAGAGATGTCATTCTGTCACTAGGTACAAAGCGCTTCAGGCATTGGCATCAAAAAGTGACACTCCACCCCAGATTTGTGTGTGTGTGTGTGTGTGTGTGTGTGTGTGTGTGTGTGTGCACGTGCGTGTGTGCGTGAACATCTCCCAGACTTACCTTTCTGCTCTACTTCTGCTCGAGCCATAGGCGAAAGATTTGAAGAACGAGAGCGAGAGAGAGAGAGACAGAGACGGAGAGAGATAGAGAGACAGAGACAAGAGACAAAAATAGATTAATGATGCAATAATAAGGAAATCATGATAATACAATCTCAGATCTCCATAATCGTTCTCATATTTCATCCTAACCTTGTGAGAGTGCCAGGATGCTCTCCGTG